>NC_056749.1:468118775-468213775 GCF_019279795.1 Protopterus annectens | reverse complement strand
GCAGCACTGGAATTCAGAAATGAATGCCGATACTGCAGTTCCTATCGGGACTCAAGTGCAGTTGTGGACGGTATAGTAACTGCAAAAAACTGCTTGCTACGGAATGGCACAAGGCACTAGATGAGCTCACTACAGCTCTTTTCATTTCCTGATGAGATGTATGCAAAAAATCGATATGCATATTGTGATGCCCCTGCACTGGCCCACTACTCAAGGAGACTCTATCCTCACCACTAGCACCAGTGAGGGATGCACACATTAGGAGGATAAGTACACACAAAGTAAAGTATAATTTCTCTTAAGAGCACACAGAAATCAGTCAGTCTGGGGCTGGTTTCTCCCTCTTGCTCCAGATCCCCAATAAGACCCCCCACTTGCACAGCTATAGGGTTGAGATCTCAGCTGAGTGGCCAAGCCAAATCCTCCAGCATCTAGTACTAAAACATACATTTGCACAGGTATATAGTTTATATACATGTATGTTCTTTTCCAGTAGTGTACACTGTGGTTACATTCTTGAAGCTCAGTATATAACATACAGTTCAACACACACTTCTGCACCAGTAGTTTAATATACACATAACATATGCTTGACTTACAAATGTAAGACAAGGATATGAATCATATTACTATTCAGAAATGACATGGTTATTTACAAAATTCCAGATAGCCAGACTGGCAGTATTTCCCTGGAGTCACACATGTATATAAATCAGTGCACCCCATATTCCTTCAATTTACAATGGTAGCATATGGGTGAGCAGTTGGTTAGAGGCCTGCCATTACCTTTCCTGACAATGTCTCTGTTGCCAAGTACAAAACACATTTGGGCTCTCCATCCCCCATAGCACTGTTAATCATTGTTTCCCTGAGGCACTTCTTTTACTGTTCCTGAAATGTTTACCTGTTGAGTCACATAAGGAAACTGAGTAAGCTGCGCTACAGCAACAGGTAGTTAAGCTGAACAGTGTAGCTGCCAACACCAAAGTGGTATATATTATGAAAAAAATGACTCATAATCTTGCCTCATGGCTTTTGGGTGCTGTGCCATTGCAGAGAAATGGGACAAAGTAGAACGGGCTAAAATCCTGTCATCCTCAATGACAGAAGAGACACTGAAAACATATATGGTCATGAAAGGAACCGATTACGTGGGCTATGACAAATGTAATAAAGCAATTACGTGGACTATGACAAATGAAATAAAAGAAGCAGTATCATTTTATAACTGTCCATTCAATGCTGATAAAGTAGTAAGAGCAAAGATGCATGATCTAAAGCATATTTTAAAGCTGTATTAATATTTTGATATTATTGGCAAAATATTAGAAAGACAGTAAAATTAGAAAAAGGGAAAATAGCAGACAAGCTAAAGAAATAAGGGGGGTGTGTTGGAGCAGGTGGGAGAAAATGGATAGTTATCTTTTAGTGGGCATGGATCATCTTTTCAAATATATATATATATATATATATATATATATATATATATATATATATATATATATATATATATAAGGGAAGACAGAGAATGATATAAGGCAATAAGAGATGGAGTGAGAGTTATGGAAGAATATGGTATTGACAAAATCATAAAAAGACAGGCAAAACAGGCAGGGGAGGTTAGTCACACACTAGGTTTACAAATGGAAGGGGAAAACAAAGAAATAGATGGTGGGCTCACATGACTGACACCATGTTCACTCCAATCAAGAGAGTCTCAGAAAGAGACCTACCCTGATGATACTGTTTTTGGGACCCTGATGTTGTGGAGGTTGAGGCCTCTGTTTTTAGGTGATTGGAGCCAACCACAATAGCACCCATTGAATGAAGCTGTGATATGGGCCCCACCGGCTCTCCATTCTTCCCTCTTCTCTGGGTCCTGAAACTCAGGATGTCTTAACAGACTGCCTTGCCTCAGGCTGCCTAGTCGTGAGGGAGAGCCACCATTTCCACAGTGTGAAGCAGGCTTGAAACAGAAAGGGAGTGGTAAACCTCTACCTTGCCTGAATTGACTCAGCTAAAATGCTGAGAGAGAAAGAAAAAATTACACAAAAAAGGCTAAGTAATGCAATATAAATACTTTCACAGTTTAAATTGAATACAGTAATACTTTCAGTATTTTTCTTAATAACAAGTAGTACAGTATGTGGTACAAAATATTAATCAAAACACTATCATGTTATACACCTAGGTACATTTCCTGGTGTTATGGCACTGCTGGGTTCATTGTTTTTTTAACTGCTGCTGTGCCCCTTCTCATCAATATAATATGTATATTTGGCATACTTATTCAGTTTTATTACAGATATCTTTATGGGGATCAGCTGTGCCTGCTTCCTTTGAAAGAGGTGTCAGTAACTTGCAATATCCTTGTGCTGGTGAAAAAGAAAAAATAGTAGAAACAGTTAATAAAAATCCTTGCCTGTCTATGATTAATAAGCATTACTTAGTGCAAAGTTCTGTTTTTATGTATACCTGTTGGTGTAATGATCAATGTTATGAAAATGACATGTGTGATCCCTCCCGCTTTATTTCTTACATTTCCTGAATTGTGGAAGTTCAACAGGTAACTTGATATATAAATATGATTATATAATGAAAGTGGAAAACCAAAGCAAGTAGGATAGCTGTATTATTTGTCTGTCTTCACTTCCACTAGAGTAGCAAATGACTGGAACTTCAGTTTTATTATGCACTAATAAGGAATGTATTGCAGATGTAGTTGTCACTTCTGCTAAGGATACATTCAAGAGCATTACGCATCTGCGGGGGGGGGGGGGAGTAATTATTCAACTACTTACAGTCAGGAGTGTCGGCAGCTTTGTAGTTTGTCTATTTCAGAAAGGACAGGTTTGTGCAAGTGTGCACATGTCTGAAACAAGTGGACAAGCTTACCAATAATCAATTACTTTGTTCTCATTGATATTTGCTTAAAATACTTGAATATTCTTTCATTGGTAATGCTTCCACTTCTTTCAGCAAGAGCCACATCTGCTTGAATCTGGCCTTCCTGAAGTGAACGAACTGTAATTTTGGCAAAGCACCATTACTGAGTAATAACTATTTAAGTTGTTCTCTGAGCCTTTCCCCTGAGGTACACTCTGTTCTTGAAAGTATCCTTTGCAAAAGGTTTGAACAGTTTTGACAATTCCCTCTAGATTGATAAAACGCAGTCTTCAAGTGAAGCTATTGCTATATTCCTCGTAATACTATATAAACATCTACTGCTTTATTTACTTTTCTTTGTTTCATTTGTAATTAAATTGTACACATTACTGAGTACAAACTTGAACACGTGCTAAACTCTATAAAGATGCCAATGTAAGGGCAGGCAAAGCTATAAAAAAAGTGTTACATTAAATTGTTCTTGGTTACTTGAACTAAAGATTAAATTACTGTTAAGCACAATTGCAGAAATAAAAAGATTGCAGTGATCTCCACATTATCTACCTACCCCTAGGAGATTTTTTACATCACAAAATATTAATAATGAAGTTGTCTGTTTTTTACCTATGCTAACCACTGAGCAAACTGGACTGGATGGTGTCTTTGCAGATCATCATACAGGTGCCGTCACTGCTCTCTATTCATAGGAATGGTAGTTAAAGATGTCATTTATTTCCCTGAGTCTGTCCACACGTCTGTTTTTTAAAGAAAAGATTCAGCTTGGTCCAGCTGTGTATAATGCCTACCACAGCCCTTCCTCTTGTGCATCCTCTCCCCCCAGTAGTCATGTGGATGTAATCTGACCAAGCAGGAACATCAGGAAAGTATACCATGTTGTAGGAGGCAAGCATGGCACTGGCTTGGTACTCTAGTTACACTGGAAAATTGATATAGCTGCCCTCTTGAGCAGAGAGTATATCAAGGCAGAAGTATTTGATATACCCAGTATGCAACCAGTCTGTCCCTGAAAGTATACAGAGGGTTGTACATACCTTCGTATCCATAAAAATACGAGGGCTGTGCATTCCCCCAGCTCCAGTTTGTGTCTTGAAAGTTTACCAAAGCTTTTATAATCTCTCTCTGTCCTCTGTGAATCTGTCAAGCAAATCTTGCTCTGCAAAGCTGAAATGTGTTTCTCTTCTCAGAGGCTGCTGAGAGATGCTTCTTGCACCAGGTTGTGTTACAACAGAAGCAAGCAACCAGAGCAGGATACAGCAAAGTTAGCAACATACCCAAGCATCTTTTTTGATTACAAAGTGACTGGAAAAGGTATGGATACAGTTTTTATAAGACAAATTCACGCTGCACATTTAAGTAGCAAATTGCAACTGTGGATTGCAAATGGCAGGAAAAAAATAAATTACATAGGAAAGCTGCATTTTTTGCACATATTTCTTATTTACATCTCATTGTTTACCCATTTACTTATGAAGGTCTTTCCAGCTGTTGCACAAGTGTAGCGTATGCCTCTGAACTGCAGTTCACCTGAGCTTGTGTTCAGTCACTGCACATACCCACTTCACACTTGTGTAATTACTATGAACACTGCCCTGTGTTATTGTGTTGTAACCAATTCAGTTTTGTTCCTGAGTACTTTGGGTGCCTCTATGGTGGGGTATGTTAGTAAGGAGGTAGCTAAGGGTTATGTTTATGTGGGGGGTATGTTACTTGAGGATTAATTTACTTACAATCAAATTCAGTCCATCAGAGACATGGGATGATGGGGTGAATTTGTGATTTCCCATCCAGTGATCAAGTTTTGTTTTTATAGGTTCCGGGATGAATGCTGCTTCATATGGTTGGGGGAGCTTATTCTATAGTGTAAGGATCCTTTGAGACACGCATCAATCTTTCCAGCATGTTCTATTCATGAGGCAGACAAGTTTACGTCCTTAAATCGAGAGTTTCTGGTGCTGTTTGTTTTGTGGATGTGCAAGAGATCCATCAGAGCTGGATCTACGGATGCCTTTTATCCCAGGCATACATCATAAGGTTACCATATGTCTGTGTTTCCCTGGACATGTCCTCTTTTTTGGGGTCCTGTCCGGGTGGTTTTTGAAAATTCTGAGATTTGTCCAGGTTTTAAAACCCGGACAAATCGCAGAATTTTCAAAAACCATTCATCCCTATTTCAGAGTCTTTCCTCCGCTTTGTTTTTTTTTTTTGATTGGCTCGTACACCGGTATACGAGCCAATCAAAAAGCGGAGCTCTGTTCAATGCGGAAGAGCTTGATGTTTCGCAGTGAACAGAAGAGGGTCCGCTGTGCGCGTTTTTGATTGGCTCGTATACCGGTATACGAGCCAATCAAAAAGCGGAGCTGTGTTCTGTGCGGAACTGCTTGATGTTCCGCATTGAACAGAAGAGGGTCCGCTGTGCGAGGTTTCGATTGGCTCATATACTGGCATACGGGCCAATCAGAAATCCCCAAACATGGACTACTTGTCTTAAATTCTGAAATGCATTAAAGACAAGACTAAAGACCTTTTTTTTTTTTTTTTTTGCTCTTCAGCCCAAACCGGATGAAATAATATGTGCTGGTACCAGCATCCTCTTTTACATACAACCAAATATGGTAACCCTAATACATCACCTCTTAGTAACCTGTAGGAGACTGAGTACAGACATAGAGCCTTTATGTGGTCTGTGTAGGACTGGGGATTCATGCCACGGGTTATCCTAGTGTGGAACCTTTGAGGGTGTTCCAACTGTTGCAAATGCCTGATTAAATGCATGCCAGATGGGGCAATGTACTCAATTTTGGGCCTATTAAAGAATGAGTTGAGTGGTACTATAACTTTCTTGGGCTTGGATGCCATACTCTCACTTGTGAGTTGGGTGATGGAGATTAATTTTCTTACAGTCTTGGCTACATGTTGATTGAAGGCCAGAAAACTGTCTATATATGTTACTAGATCACATATTACCAGGTCACTTCGTAATGGTGTTTTATCAGTGAAGTAATTAGCTTGGGTGGCTGATTTCCCAAAGGACATTATAATGTATTTCAAGTTGAGTTTTAATCTGTGACTTTAACACCAGTCATTTGTATATGTTAAACCTTGTGGAATGATTGTGTCATGGTAGGAATTAATGACAGCTCCCAGTTTACAGTCATCTGTGAACTTTGTGAGCCAGAGGCCTTTGACATTAGGTTCTAAGAAGTAGGTGCCAAAGAGGAGCAGGCCCAACATGGAACCCTAGGGTACTCCATTGGTGACCTCACTGATCATAACTTTCTTGGGTTCTATCTGTGAGCTAGCCCACAATCTAAGGATTTATTCCTAGTTCTGAGTTTGTCAATAATACCTAAGAAGAGTATCAAATGTCTTGGCCAAGTCAAGGTTGCCGCTAGGCACCATTTTCGCCTCATCCATAGCCTTGATGACCCTCTCGAAGTCATCTACCAGGCTGAGTAAACAACACCTTCCCTTAAGAAAGCCAAACTGGGATGGGTCCAATGTAGGTTGCCAATGTCCTTGATGATAATTTCCATGATAATTCATTTCACGGCTTTGCATATTAGACTTGTCAGACTGATTGTTCTGTAGTTCCTGGGGTCAGTTAATGATCTACCCATATGAAGAGGGATGGCCATTGCACCCCTCCATTCATCTGGTACATAAGCTGTTTTGTGACTGTAGTTGAAGAGTGTTTCAAGTGGTCCTGCTAGGTCATGTTTAAAGCTATTTAGGAGGCAACTGGGGATATTGTTTGGACCCATTAAAACAGTAATTTTGGCTTTATCAAGCACTGCCAGGACCTGCTCCCTGTTCATAGTTGGGGGGGATATGCTAGCATGGGTTTCACAGGTAGTAATGTGGGGAGTGGGATGAAGTTAGAGCTAAATTTATCAGACAGTAACATGTAACCTTAGTCAGTAAAGGTTATGACATTTATAACCAGTTCTGCACACCAGTTTCCTTTAAGTTTCCTGACATAACTGAATAAGGCTTGGTGATTTCCCTTAGCCCGATAGGCTATCTTGTCTTGGTAAATGGCCTTGTTGGACTTTATTAGACCTCTTATGTTTTTGTTCAGTTGACTTAAAGTGCTCTTGTCTGAATGAGAATTGCTTTTTCTGATTTTGACTATGACTTTTTTTATATACCCTGTTAAGAAAATAATTCTAGTAAAAAAATCATAAATGGTCCATTCCACGTATGAAAACACTTTAGTAAAAACTCAAATGACAACCAATAAAAACATATTAAGCACTTTCATCTCTTCATAAGGAGACTTCATCAGAATACATTCCACACCATTAAAAACACCTTTTTTATAAGATATAACCAAGTAATATCATCATTTGAATGCACCAATCCATTTAATTTGTGCTTAATTGAATCAATTATATTAAAGAAATATTCATAGTTTTTCACATATCACATTGGAAAAATAATTGTTGTTTGAATAAATAGGAAATATTATTCATTTTAAAATGGCCATGAATTATACCTTGAAATAGCATTGAATAAAATCTTCAAATGTTTTAAAATATGAAACATGTAAATAAGTAAATATAAATATATATATTGCAACTCTACACCTATTTGAGCATATTAGCTCTCTTTATTAACATAGGGGTACTAGATACAAATTCATTTAACCAGGGGGGGGGGGGGAACATAGCTACCAACCTGAATTGCCATTCTGTTTCTCTTTTCTTTAATAGATTTTTCCAGTCCTCCCCTCTAGGGTTAACACTGATCTTCTCTATAATACCAAATGTAAATTTAACAAAGGAGGAACAAGTCAGGGAATGTTTATACAGAGCATTGCTCAACTTTTGATTCTTAATATCATTAAGTATGTTCGTATGGGTTCCATACACTAGATCGAATTTTCACTAATTCGAAATAGTGCATGGAATGCTCACTGCAGCAAAAGTGCACTTACGCGAAGTTCAGTACAACGAATGGGTGTTGTACTGAACTTCCATGCAGTACTCACGGACCTTAGGGTTAGGGCACGTGTCATAGTAAGGGGATAGTGGGCTATCCCCTTACTATGACCTGTACCCTAACCCTAAGGTCCGTGATGACTGCAGCACAGTGAAGGGCATAGCAATGTCCTCCACTATGGTGTGATAGTCACGAACCTTAGGGTTAGGGCATGGGTTAGGGTAAGGGGATAGCTTTACTAACTATCCCCTTAAACTAACCCGTGCCCTAACCATAAGGTCTGTGACTGTCGCACCATAGTGGAGGACATAGCTTGTTTTTTATGTCCTTCACTGTGCTGCGGTGTTTTCAGTGAAGTGCACTTACGCAAAAGTTCACTTTCGTTAAAGTGAACTTTCGCAGAAGTGAGGCTTCCTATTACAAGTTTGAAGTAGTGAACTTTCGTTCTTGTAATAGGAATCCGTTCGTATATCCTAGGTTTTAGACTCCTCTTGGTCTTACCCACATAAAAAATGTGAGCATATCTCACAGGTTGCTAAATAAACTACCTTACTAGTATTACAATTCCCTGTCTTGAAAAAAACTTTACTCTTTATAGAATTTTTCAAAACCAAAAAGGATTCCTTCGTTATATATACACACTGACTATAATTCCCACAAGGCTTAGTAGCCTGAACCGTACCATCAAACGTATAGAGCTTGTGTTCCAATAACCTTTTACAATTTGGTGCATTCTTAGTTACAAAATATGGTTTGCTTCCAAGTTTTTCCAATACCTCCCTATTAGTTCTAAAAATGTTCCAATTTTGCATCAAAACCCTTTGGACACTGCTACTAGAATGATTATATTGTAACACACAAGCTGTATTATAATTTTTATTTTTATTATTGTTTATACCAGAATTAGTTTCTTTATTTAAACAAATTCCCAAAAGTGGCTGATATTGGGTACCCCACTTATTATATACTTCACCAATTATCTCCTCAATTAATGATCTGGGTAGCCCCTATTCAAAAACATATCAACAATCACTTCCAGTTCAGTACGTACATCCTCAAAATGTGAGGTCATCCTGGCAATTCTTATTGCCTGCCCTTTGATAATACTCTTTTTTTGTCTAAGAGGGTGATTACTGTCAAAGTGCAAATATGTATTGCAAAATGTCGCCTTCCTATACACTTTAGATCTAAAACCATTGGTGTCATGCATAATAAACATATCCAAATAATTAATACTATCCCAACCAAAACTGTGTGTAAAATTTAAAAATGAAGTAGTACCACTTAGATAACCAATGAATTCATCTATTTCAGCAGCCGTACCTTGCCATAAAATAAAAATATCGTCCAGGAATCGAGAATAAAGTTTTATTTTTTTCCAATGGGGGCAGCCCAAAATGAACCTGCTTTCCCAACCTAAAAGAACAAGATTTGCATATACAAGTGAACAGGCTGCCCCCATGGCTACCCCTTGAATTTGTTGATAAAATTCACCTTCAAACCAAATAAAATTATTTTCTAACACTAAAGCCATGAGTTCACAAATCAAAGTCACCTGGTCATGCATCAAATCAGAATATTTAAATAATGTTTCTTCAAAAAACTCCAATCCTATACCTTTGGGGATGACCATAAAGAGGTCTTTGATATCAATGGTTAAAAATATCAATTCCCTCAACCATAATTCTGGTTTAAGCAACCCCAAAAAATCCCATGAATCTTTAACAAGATGTGTTGTCTTTTCTATAACATGTTGAACTCTCTGGTCAACATATACTGCTAAGGAGTGTGTTTTAGACCCCCTTGCAGCTACAATAGGTCTAAAAGGAGGTTTTTGAGTATTTTTGTGTATTTTCGGTATTCCGAAGAATACCGGTATAGTATGATACTTCTTGAACAAAAAATCATATACCTTATTATTAATTCTATTATCAACTAAATATTTTTCCAAATAAGAATCTATTTTTGCATATGATACATTAATTTGATTTTTGGATACAGGGGTATATGTTTTTTCCTCGAATAGTAACAACTGCATTTCATTAATATAATCCTCATTCTTATAGAGTACTATACCTCCCCCTTTATCCAGGGTCATTATTCGCACTGTTCTATTTCTTCTCAAATCCATAAGTAAATAGTATTCATCCATAGTTAAATTCCAAGTAATCCTTTGGTCACTCATATGCAACCTATATATATCCTCTAAAGCCAATTGTTCAAAAGTGGCTATCAATGGATTTAAAGGTGGATTATATATACTTTTCTTTCCATACCTATGTGTACTACCTAAATTACTTTCAACCATATGATTGTTCCCACCTAATTGCAATTCCAAATTCAATTTCCTAGTGTACAATTTTAAGGCCAACACATTTTCCACTACATTATTTTTACCTTCAGGAATAAACTTTATTCCCTTAGTTAATAATTGAAAGTATTCATCTGTAACCGCCCTTTCAGTGTAATTGTATATAGTAAATCCATTTTGGTTATTAACAATTTTATCATTTAACTCCTGTATCTGTTCCCCTGATTGTAATTTTTCCTCTGTTCATAAAAATTCATGTTGTTTTTCCCTTTCTCTCCATACCTCTGTGCTAGTCTTTCCGAGTGTCTTACCATGGGAAAACCCTGCTTCCCATCTTCTACACTTTCCATATGTTCAACATTATCATTATTCCCCCTAACTACCTCACTATATCTCTGTGGGCCATTTTCTTTCCCTTCATTACCCTGGTTAGTACCATTGTCAATATATGGGATAGGATAAACTTGTTTATTATTGTACTGTTTCAAATCACGTTCAAGTTTCCATTTTTTCTTTTGAAAAATATTATTACATCTTTTTTCAACTCTATCTAAAACTTTAGAATATAATCCCTGATACTGTGAAAACAACAAATCATCTTTAATTTTCCTATCTAAACTAGCAACCTCTTCAGCCAAACAACCCCCTTGTTTTTCATAATAAAAAACTGTTTTCTTTAACAATTCTAATCCAATGTGATCGAAAAAGGAAATAAAATCTCCTAAAACTACATTATCATATAATATATCAAAGGGAAATTTATACATTCTAAGTCCCTGAGGGACAATTTTCAACAGGAAACATTCATTAATATAAGCAATGTCCATTTGCGTCATTTTTAACTTGAAAAGTCTTTTTTCCAAAAAATATATAAAGTCTTTCAAAGACCCAAACTGGTTGTTATAATTGTTAGAATGTAATCTCACAGTGTCCGCATTATTGTTAACTGTTTCGATACCAAGGTGTTTCATTTTGAACTGCTTTCAACTGTTTCGGTAGCGCTATTGTACTGAGAGTTAGCTGTTTGTAACGTATTAACAGTTGCTCCCTGCGAGCCTATATTATTGAAGTTTACAGTACCTTTTTTTAGAAATATGATCCCCTTTTGTATCAAGATGCTGTACTTCTTTGGCAGGAAAACCACCATGCGGAGCCAAATCATCAGTGGGAATAGAACGTTGTCCACACCCCGCCATAAAGTCATCTTGCTTTTTCTCGGCTCCAATTAATACATGATCTGAAGGGCCAATCGGGCTCGAAGCCCGTATACCTTTTCCGTTCGCCTCATGAATATTCATGCTAGGCTGATTAATGATACCACCACTTCCGAAACCACCAGATGAACTGGGCTGAGAAAGCAGTTCTATAAGTTTGGTTAAATCACCTTTCAAACGCCCAACCTCTTCTCTTAGCTGCGACAGTTCAGTTCTAGTACTCTGGTTTGAAACTTCAGCACCAGGTGAATCGAATACATCTAGTGTATCCATAATGTGGAGCGAGCCAGAAGAACCAATATCACTGATAAATATGTATTAAAAAGTATATATACTAGTAAAAAATCATAAACGGTCCATTCCATGTACGAAAACACTTTAATAAAAACTCAAACGACAACTCATAAAAACATATTAAGCACTTTCATCTCTTCATAAGGAGACTTCATCAGAATACATTCCACACCATTAAAAACACCTTTTTATAAGATATAACCAAGTAACATCACCATTTGAATGCACCAGTTCATTTCATTTGTGCTTAATTGGATCAATTATATTAAAGAAATATTCATAGTTAATTTGCTCAAATAGGTGTAGAGTTGCAATATATATATATATATATATGTATATATATATATATATATATATATATATATATATATATATATATTTATATTTATTTATTTATTCACGTTTCATATTTTAAAACATTTGAATATTTTATTCAATGTTATTTCAAAGTACAATTCATGGCCATTTTAAAATGAATAATATTTCCTATTTATTCAAACAACAATTGTTTTTCCAATGTGATATGTGAAAAACTATGAATATTTCTTTAATATAATGCAATTGATTCAATTAAGCAAAAATTAAATGGATTGATTCATTCAAATGATGATGTTACTTGGTTATATCTTTAAAAAGGTGTTTTTAATGGTGTGGAATGTATTCTGATGAAGTCTCCTTATGAAGAGATGAAAGCGCTTAATATGTTTTTATGGGTTGTCGTTGAATTTTTATTAAAGTGCTTTTGTACGTAGAATGGACCGTTTATTATTTTTTAGTAGTATATATATTTTAATACATTTTTATAAGATAATAATTCTACCAGTGGGAGTTGCTTTTGGTGTTATGGTACCCTCAATGCAGCCATTTACATGTTTTACAGGATAGCTAGCTGTGTTCTTGGGGGTGCCATGAATTTTGATAAACTATTGCTTAGTAGGATGTAGTTTCCTTTAGAATGGTTCCTAACTGTTTTGGGTTTAGGTGGGTTTTCCAGGTTGATTTTTATTTCAAAGGAAACAGCTTTGTGGTCCTACCTCACTAATGAGGATATAACACAGTGAAGGGTGTAATACTTTCCCTTGCTGATGAGTGCTAAGTCTAGTATGTTTTGATTCAAATGAGCACTATCTATTCCAAGGTGTTTGTGTTGATAAAGCCCAGAAAACATTGTGCTAGTGAGTTAGTCAGTGTACATTTTCCAGTCTATAAAGGGGTAGTTAAAATAGTATCCCATGCATACGGTATTTGTTGGATAGTGAGTGCCTCTAGTATGTCTGGGTAGAAGCTGTGAGCTTCATGGGTCATAGAGGATGACCTGTAGCTGGTCAGGGCATGGCAAGTAATCTTATCTATGGAGTCTTGGATGAGGATGAGCTCTAGGGCATTTTCGTGTTTAACCAGTCTGGAGTTGTATTTGTTGCTAACATAAATTGAGATACCTCCACCTTTAACCCTTGTCTGTGCTGTTGTTGGTCTAAATGTGTAAAAGACACTGTAGCCTTGCACTGCAGAAGAACTTTTTGTGTATTTAAAACAAGTATTGGTAACAGCACAAGTCAGCAGCATTCTCCAAAGTGAGCAGAGCTTATAGGGTGTGGAGTTTCTTGTTTAGGATCTTAGCATTGAGCAGTAGCATCTTAAATTAGGAAAATATTTTCCTCATTTTAAAGTGTTTTGAAAAAATGTGGGAGGAAGGAGAACCAACAAAGTTTCTCTGGCTAATGGATTTAATAAGAAAAGTAATCTCTTAGTGTACCTCTTCAGTATGGGAATGTTGAGGCAAGACAGGGGAAATCATACAGAGTTACAAAACCAAAACCAGGAGAAGGGACTTAGTATAGAAGTTCAAAATGGGCTAGAAATTTGATTGTGGTTGAACAGAAGAAAGGATCCTGTCTGGTACCAGAAGTATATCCCAATGATATAGCAACAGAAATCCAAAACTGTAAGATTACCCTGAAGTAAGAATTAGTACAAGATAGAACTCTACATACATAAGAGTCATGGCAAAGAAATTGAGATAAAACTACAAGTAGGACACCTAAGTGAGGACTTTTAGAAAAACATGAGTGCTAAAAGTAATCTAACCAAGGAAATGTTGGTTCTGAATGCACTTTTATGAGTATAAAGCAGAAAATTCAAGTGTAGTCAGACCCCATACAACAGATATCTGTAAGGAAGAAAATAATTAAAACTGACGTACCTTTTGCAACGGAAAAACAACACAAATGGGGAAATCAGGGTGACAGGGAGGTGCCCACTCAAAGTAAGATAAAGGGAGTACAACCTCAAAGAAAACAAAGCACTCAACAATCTTCTACATATAACACAAATAATAAAGCAGATGATTTTTGTCTAAAGCTACCCCTTGTAGAAAAAGACATCAAGGTAAGTTGCTAAAGAAAGTTATTAGTGGATTTCCAGATACATCACATAAACTCTAAAAAAAAAACAAAAAAGAACAGCAGGAAGATTATGCTTTATTTGTGTAAAAGGGAACATAACCATGGTTGTAGGGGAAGATAGTGAACAAGATGACCCCATTATTTCTTATACATTTTAGTTAAAAAGATATTTTATGTCGAATAAGTAATGTGAAAAATTCTAGATCAGTTGTTAGTGTGAAAACCTGCACAGTTCTAGTAATCAATCTACCCTATAGTCCAGTGTAACGAGTGCCAGCTGGTGATGGACCAAAGTAAGGCAGGAGTACTGGCTACATTTTACTGGGCAGACATTATGAAAGAGCTAGAACATTGCTGAATTTGTATTCATAATGCTAGAAACTGTAGCAATCCCAGGTATAAAGGCCACTTGATGTCAATGCTTGCCTCAGAAGCAGGATTTGAACATGTTGCTGTGGACATCATGGGGCTACTATTAAAATGTAGCCATGAATATTAGCACATAATAGTAATATGGACAATAGCACTACATTTCCACAACTATTGCTCTTGCATAAAACTAATGCTAAGGCTTTTGCAGTTGAACTGGTACTTATTTTTCCAGAGTGGGTATCTGTAAAAAGATATATTATCAAGGGTATTACATCAGTTATGTCATTGTTTTAAAATCAAACAATTGAAGATGATAGTTTACCAACCACACACAAATGGAAATAGTAGACAGTTTCAATAAAACACTGAAATCCTTTTGAAGGAAAGCTGTTGATGCAGATGGTAAGAAATGGGACTAGTTGTTACCCTCTTTACTTTTTGGCAGTCCAAGAGGTGGCACAAGCTTGAAATGGGTTTTCCCCATTTGAACTTCTGTATGGTAGACATTTGAGAGGACTGCTTAAAATTGGTCAGGAAACAAGGGAGGAACAGAATACTTCATTTATAAGTGTGATTGAACACTGTGTTTGTTTTTACATTAAGTGAAATCAATTATGCCAACAGTGGAGGAGCACTTGCAAGGAGACCAGGAAATAAAACAAGAAATTTCATAATAAAATGCCAGACAATTTAACCAACGAGATCAGGGGTTGCTGTTTGTGACTTCATGGAAAAGAAATTCTTGATTAAGTGGTAAAGGGCAATCAGCATGACTAAAGTAATAAGCACAGTGAACTGCAACGTTAGACGGCCCACAAAGAGAGCGATCATGCGAAACTTTGAGATTAATGTAATGAAGACAGGAAAGGAAGTAGAAAGTTCTTCAGTTTGGCAGCAAAATGAACTTCATATAGGAGAAACCAGTGAATGTCTTTCTAAAGTGCAGGTAACGGAACTCTTGTTATAAGTATAATAGAAGAAGGTAAGATAATTTCTCTTAAGAAAAAAAAGGAATATTCACAGACATACGTGGGAGAATCTAACTGATATAAACACAACCACACAAATGAAGGTTATACTGAGAGCATCGAGTTATTAATTCAGAGGACTGGAAGTGCATTTACCAAAAGTGCTGTCTGTTTTAGAATCTGTAAGTTGGGCAGGCATTACTGTAAATGCTACAAAACTAAAGTAAAGAGATATGGTAGAAGCCATGCACATAGAATACCTTATAGGAAGTGGTATGACCACAACTAGAAGAAAATACAAATCATAAAAATGGCCTGCACGTTTCACTAAAAGACAGGTGAAAGCTTTTCCTGGACTAGCTGGCTGTTAGGAAGTCCTGTCCTTTGACAGCTCACAGACTGCATAAGAGAAAAAGTTCCTGTCAAGATGTAATGGATTCTTGAAGCAGATAAGCCGTAGCTGGCCTATCTAGCTCCAAGTGCCATTCTCCAATTTGGCAAGAAAGACCTTGTCTCCAATTTGATGCTTTTCACCTCTCTCCTATGAAAAGGCAGGGCCTCTTCACCATTCATGTCTGGTGTTGGAAGATCAGGAGGCTGAGAATTCTATTTCCACCCTAGGTACTTGGATTAATATGTTCAGTATCAACACTGTACTGTAGAGTGGGTGAGGGGTTTTGCACTACTGAATATGTCACTCTTCGTATGAGGTATTAAACTGAGGTCCAATCTGCCTAAGATGGTAGTAGCTTCTGTAGATCTAAAAGACCCCACTGCACTTATCAGAGTTGCTAAAGTTTCCTGGAAACTTGACTAATTATTCCCTAATTAGTGTGAATACCACCTCAGATTTCCTTTGAAAGAAGCCACTGGCCTCGTGGAAATAACTCCATCAACACAGTGTAAATAAATAAAACAAAAGTTGAATTTCACATTCACTACAATGTAGAAAAAGTTTAACACACTCCATGCACAAAAAAAAAAAAAAAAATATATATATATATATATATATATATATATATATATATATGTATATATATATATATAGGACTGTCCAGTCCTAAAAAAACAGTACAATCTACTTAAAACAATATCAGTAAAAGTTAATTAATGTATCCCACTAAAATCAAAGGAAAACAATAATAAAACACACAAAATGGCTAAGTGGAATAATTGAGTCTCTAATATGTGTAATAGATGAAGTATGTTGATGAGGTATCTTGTACATTAGGTTTAAGGAATTTGGTTAGTGGTGATCACCTACCTTCTCATCATGATGTTCTTTACTAAGCTTATAGTCTATCCTATTTCATATGTCAAATATCAGAGTCCTGCATGTGTGTCTGTAGTAATATATATATATATATATATATATATATATATATATATATATATATATATATATATACCAATAGTTTGGCTATTGAAGATCAGTAGAACTGCTCATTTTATTTATTTTATTTTACTTATTTTATTTTACATTTGTTGACCGGGCTAGTCCAGCTGGATATATGTCCATTTTCAGCAGAGGCCCGGGGAGAAAAGCTCCTCGAAAATACAGTAAAATATTATATATAAAAAACAATATTTCACAGGTGCAAGTACAATACAAAATTAAGCTATATTATATGTGATAGATTATACAGATGTGAGTAGATTAAAATATAAGGAAATATGTTCACTTCAAAACACATTTGATTGCAGAATCTTATGATATGTATCTTTTGTTAACTAAGAAAGGAAAGAAAGAGAGACTAGGTTGTGTATTATCAAGCGTACCTGCCATGTTAAGAGATCCCATTTTTGCCTGTATACTAGACAGAGCTTCACTTAGATGATAGCAGATAAGTGAAAGAAGTTGCCAGAGTGGGACAGAGAAGCTGAAGTAGTTTGTACATTTAAACATACTTCTCATATCTACAGTAAAATGAGAAAAAAAAGTAAGACCAGCTTCCTTGTGCTAGCAACAACAAACAGGTAGGCCAGCTAGACTCCTGCTGCCCTCTGATGGCAGGATATCTTCAAACAAAACCTTTGTTTTTTCTATGCAAACTATTGTTACCAAGGCCAGACATCTTGATACAGAAAAATAGTGTCTTCAAGAAGTTCTTCATTCATATTATCAGGGATATCTTTAGTCAGAATACACAGTGCATTCAGGTCAGTCTGTTGATACAGAGGTGGGACATCATCTTGAAGTAATAATGAACTAAAGCTGATTAATGATCCAAAGATCAGAGGGTCAGCTCAGGGCTTGAGATTATGCAGGTGAGGACCAGATCTCATAGCTCATTGGCAGGTTATAGGAATAATGCTAACAACCAGACCTTCTGGACACCACTGGTATGTTACACCCCAGCTGAATTCATAGGTAAAGTTATAGGTAAGTGCTAGGCCAACTGCCCTTGGAGACCATTTTAAGCCTAGCCAATCTGCCCTGGTGAGAATCAAACTCTCTACGCCTTGTTTGTGAAGTAAATACCTAAACAATTATGTCAACCCCTACAGTTTACACAAAAATGCATTGATGCAAAGTTGTGTGTGTCACTATGTTATGTCACTACACCCAGATTATGCTCTTGTTTGCTGGAGTTGTACAGCTGCTTATGAACGTCCACAGTCTACAGATCTGTGTATTAACTGCACATTCTACTGGAAAAGTCTTAAAGCTAAGGTCAAACCCTGTACTTTGTGATGTGAGGTAAAGACCTTAACTATTATACCTCCTCCCAATAATAGTCTGCCACCTTCAGTCTAGGCATCTAATGTTCTCAAGATAGTGTTATCACTGCAAGCTCTGCATTTGGGGAAAGTTAGGGAACATTATGTAATATATGGTCTGTGACCCTGATTGTCAGCCTACATGGAAACCAGACAAGACAGACCTACAGGGAATTCTATTGCTTAATTCTCTGATAATGTAGAGAGTTCCACTGTAGGGACATGACAGTTACTACTACAGTGCTGTGGAGAATTAAATCAGGTAAGGGAAGATAGAAAGAGAAGGGCCAGATTTTAATAGTGGAGAAGCCAAAAAAAGTACACATTCAAAGTGCTCCTTTTAAAACTCAGCTTGGCTGGAAGTCTATGACTTTGTCAACAATAGAAAAGATCTTCAGCAAGTTGTTCCAAGATTCAAGGTGACTAAATCATCAAGAACAAACTACAAAATTCTGTAGTATTAACATATATTATTTGTAAGCCTAAGCTCCAGAATGCACTATTTCCATTGACAGTATGTTGAAATGTGATCTAGAACAAGCAAATAAGGCTACTTCTGCTTCTTACTGTAAAACAGGCACTCCTTCATAAAGCCATATAATATGTTCCCTCCCAAAGTCTGCATTAAACATGGAGTGAGTAACTCAGGTCAGCAGGAGGCTAACTCAAGACACAATAATGTTCAGTTACAGCTACAAGAGCTAAAATACTGCTACCTAACTGTTAGATGTGGATACCTTCCCATTAAGTCACTGATAAGGCTGGGAAAGTAGTCTCAGTCAGACATCCATGGAGAGGTGACATTTATTAATTTACTGCATGGGGTATCATAATTCTACACCACTAGATATCTGAAGCCTAAGGGTGGGACCCTCTAGCAGTTATCCTTTAGCTGAGCAAATGCTGGGATCCTGGTTGTAAGGTTTAACTGGAGTTTGTAAGTGGCTGGGCTCAAATCTAACAGTACCACCCTTAGCACATTCTCAGCTATCCCACTGCATTTATTTCTAAGGTTACTGTGTATATCATGAAATCTTGGTTAACAGCCTTGCTGTTGCAATCTGCAGCCCATATAGTAGTTACAGCACCCCCCCCCGCGACCTCTGGGTAGAAAGCTTTTTCAGTGATAATGAAGATTGCAGGATTTAAAGATAGGTGGGTTCAGATCCATACTGGGCATAGTGCACCAGCGATACCACTCTTTGCAGAATTCTGCTGGACATTGTAGCTTTTGTGCTGCATGTGTTTCAGAGGATACAGGGTACATCATAAATTTCAGCAAACAGACTCGCTGCTGCAATCTGCATTGCATATAGAAGTGACCCCCTCCTCCCCGACACCTCTGGGTAGAAGGCTTGCCAATAATGATCAAGACTGCGGGACATAAAGGCATGCACTAAGGCACTTCATTTCCATAGTGTGGTTCAGATTATGCTCGTGGCTGTACTTGTTGGTTGAATAAATGTTGGGAAGGAATTTCATTTATACCTAAATATTTTTTTCTATTCTGCTATCTTGCTTAATTCTCATCCTTCTGAATACATCAAAAAATAGAAATTAATGATTCTTAGCTTAATGCTGTTAGTAAAAGAGATATTCGTGGTATAACATGTTAAAATATAAATGTGTGTCATATTTGCAAGATATATGGGGTCACTATAGACATTTACAATAAGCTAACAAATTTGCAAAATTTGTGTAAGTACTTGTCACCTTTCTCAACAATTCATATTTTAGCATGAGGCATTGATGTGCATTAGTCTAGAACAATGGAATTTTTGCAGATTTGTCTTCCTGATATTGAAAATGTGGGGGATTACAGAAGTCTTTAATTTGGATTGTATTTATGTGCTTTCTATACTACATAATACTCCATTGAAAGTGAAAGCTTTCTGATTTTTAGCAGATGAAGTTATTGGTGGCAATACTTAAAAGTTTTAATGTTGTAGTTAAAGGTACATTATATCTTAGAAGCAAATTGCTGTTATGCAGTGATTTAAACATTGTAACAGAGAACAGAGGCACAGAAATGCTGCCGTAGACATCAGAGGTCAAACATCATGTAGTCTACCTACCCAGGTTCTGATAAAATAAACAGATGACGTGGCTGCATCAGAAGAAAACTATCAGACCGGAGACTCCAGGCTGCAGCAGTGATTCTCTTGCACAAAGAAAGGCCAAGAAAGGAGCCTGATGATGTGATGACCATCTACTTATGTTCTAGCGAAGGTTATGGAAAGGGTTTACATCATTATACAGGGTAAGCTGGTGGAGATCCTGAAAGAAAACTATCTGGAATGTCAACAGCAACATGATAGCTTGAGATAACACATTGTGTGTCATGTCTGAACAAGCCCTTTGATCTGGAGGGAGAAATGAATTGCATGGTGTCAGGATCCTGACAGGTTAGGTGGACAAACTAGACATCTGACAGAAACGAGAAGATAAATGTGGTGGTGCTAGAAAGTTCATTTTTAGGCTTAGTATTTATCAGCATATTTGTACTGACATTGTATTTGTGTATAAAATAAAATCGGTGCTGTTGACATCAAGGCTGGAATGGTGGTTAAGAATTTGAGGGGGACAACTTCCAGCATAATCTATGATAACTGTTAGACTGGGTGAGGCAGGTAAGTGGTAAAGAATTCAAAGTTACAAAGTGCAAGGTTATGTACTATTGCGAGAGAAATGAGGATATGACATAGTACAGAGAGAGAAAGAAAATATCTTGATTATTATATTCACTATCAGGGGAAAATCATTTTGTGAAAAGTGAAAGGGTGTAGTAAAAGTCAAAGAATGCTTCACCATGTTATCAGCTCTACAAATGGAAATGTGATGATGGTGCAGCCGCTTGTTTACCCCAGGATTTACATCTGGGAACCATAGAAAGAGACTTTATACAAGTTGAAAGTATCTAGTGCAGAGCTGCCAAGATACTAATAAAAATAGAGAACATGAAATACAAGGAAAGCTCATAGCAATGATAATGTATGTAGTGGAAGGGTGAGTGAAATGAGCGAATCTGATAAAATATGGTATGACACACACCACATCATCAGAGAAGGGAGGTTTGGTAGGAATACTGCCGGATGTGGGAGCAGATACAAGCATGCAGGTGAACACAGAATAATGAAGTCTTGAAACCAGTACAAAATATTGCTTTATGGAAAAGTTGCAGTGAGGTGAAGTGCACTGCCAAAGGATGCTGGGTGTGGATGTAGCTCTACCAGAGGGATTCAGCAGTGTTCAGGACAGCTAAAGATGTGAGAACTGAGAGCTCTTACAGCATTCAGATGGACCGATGGAGCAGAATATTTCTTTTTAGATTTACATTTGCCTCATACATGTACCTCTCATCCTCTTAGTGCAAGAAATCTGTACAAAGCCTAAAATAATGGGGGGGGGGGTCAAAAGACCAAAAGTAGGGACAGATTCTAAATATTACTCTTGTAAACTTATAGAGTTGCTAATATAGCAGGATTTTAATAACTTTTTCTGAAATATATGAAGTCTGAAATTCAAATGCATGTCATTATTTAGTGAAGTCAGTCTTCAGTGATTTGCCAGAAAATGACAACTTTTATGACAGATGGACTGAAAATATGTGGCAAAAATCTGGATATTCTGTGAAAATCTGGACAGTTGAGACATACGCTCATATGCCAGTAAGAACTTACCACAGAATTAGTTTGTGTTCACTGATGTTTTCTAATCTGCGTATCTTGGCTTCCTTGATGTATATGGTTAGTTTCAGTCTGTTTACTGCCTTGCATATGACTTATTACTGTAACGCCGGGTTACTGATATCTCATCTAATTGTTCACTATGATTTATGCATTATGTTACTCACATTTTGTAATCCATCTGGTTCTTATTCATTGCAATAACTATGATACAATTTTTTTTTTGTTCATATCCTGCTCTTCTATGTAACCTGATTTATGGCTGAAAGCTATCTATCTTGGTTGGATTGTCTCTAGCTGGTTTCTAAATTATGAACAAATAAATAATTTGCATTTATATCACCTGTTAAAGATTACTTTATCCACATCTGAATAATTAACATTAGGGATGTTTATCTTTAGTTCTACTACATATTAAACTACAGGTAACACCAATGCATTGCACTTAATAGACTGCATGCCTTTCTATATTGTTTGCTATAGATTTTTGCCAGATTTTGTCTTAACAGGAGCTAAAACAATGCATACTGATCCAGTTTACAATAAAGCAGTACTTGTTTTATGCTTCTTTTTATCAGTGATTTTTATGTTTTTTCTTTTTTTGAACTGACAGTACTCCCTACCTGTAGCTAGAGAAATCCATATCTGACTCGCACTATGGTCTCTCTACATCACCACCACCAGCAGTACTGTTTTTTTCTCCCATGGGCCTTTGTAGTGGAGATGCACTTGCACCTCTTAATTACAACATTTCTACCTTAGACATACTGTTGTACATTTATGTTACAGTCTTGCCTACAATATGGGAGCAATAAGTCTGCAGCAGTGAAGCTGTTCCTCCCAAAAAAGAGGACAGCTGCTTCATACCTACAGACTTTTACTTACATTACTTATTTAACTTTTTACTCCAGAAACCTCCATGAACACTGGTGACTGGTGTTCTAGTTGTCATTTCCAGTGGTTTAACAACAAGCTACCTCTGCTGCTAAAGCCTGAAACTTGTTCAGCTGTCAAAGAAGAAGTAAAGCATTACTACAATGCAAAATCATTGCTTCTAACTTGCAGCATAACGAAAAACACAAATAGTCATAATAAAAGCATAAACTTTACACACGCCAACTATAAAAAACATTCAATAAAACATAAAAATGTAACATATTGGATCTCCTAAACCTTGAACCTCATATAACCGAACGTCATTTTCACAAGACGAAAATCATTAAAGTTTAAATACCCGAATGGCAAATTTTTCCCAATGTAAGTAAACACTTGTCTAACATGCCATTTTCTCCATTGTGGTGTGACCCTGGAGTTAGTATATATAGTTATGGGGGGGTGAGAGGTACAGCCCCCTACATGGGTGTGGGGGGCATAACCCCCCCATCTAGGTTGGTTTTACTTACTTTGGTGTGTGTTTCGTGTAAGTTTGGGTAAGTGTTTACTTACCCTGGGAAAAATTTGCCATTCGGGTATTTCAGCTTTCACGATTTTTGTCTCCTGAAAATGAAGGTCAGTTATATGAGGTATGAGGTTTAGCAGTAGATCCAACATAGTACCTATCTGCACACTTCTCAGGGCCTACATTTTGCACCTTCTTTATCATAACAAACAACATTTATCCTGACTCTCTCATCTGTTTCTTCATCTTCTCTCCCAGTGTTATGTCTGCAAAGTGATAACTAGGCTAGGACTAGTATCTTTATAGATAAAGCTGTGATTATATGGGAATTGTACAGTAGTTAATTTTATAATAAATGCATTGAGTAACTTGTGTTAGAAAGTAACCTTTCATAATACAGGGAATAGATTGGGCCAATATGCTAATAAAATAAAAAGATCCAACAATGCAGATTCTTTGCAAAAAGTGTCATAAAGCACCCATCTCTCTACCTTTCAGCTAAAATGGAAAACAAAACTTGTTATCCAAGTAAATACAGAATTTGCCAAAATTGATAGCAGTAAGACCAAGTCTCACTTGGGTAGCATTATTTTCATTTCATTCCACATTTCCTTCTCTTTTGTAATTCCATACTAAGCATTTTCTTCTGTGCCATTTATGTTAGTTTTTATTTCCTTAGGTAAACAACTACCCGTGAAGCAGAGCTGGTATAATGGTTAATGCCTTCACATCTCAAGCATAAAGCACATGGATTGATTCTAATCTCAGGTCTGCCTGCTTATTGGCTAGGCTTGTAAAATTTTGTAGACTGACCGGGTAATATTTATCTATGAATCATTTCTTTGCCAGTTGTCCTGTTAGATAAGCCACTAACCCCAGATAGCCTTAATTTCAGAGTTAAATGTGTTTACTTAACATTTTTTGTGATCAGCACTAAGCATTCTTTAGCCATGTCTGCAACATCAAGGGTAATACACAATTGTGTGCAGAGCTCATTGTAAATGGATCCACCTATACTGAGCTAGAAGATATAGCAAACCTTCTGGCTGATATATTCAGCTCCAACTTTGCCCCTCTCTCCTCCTCAAATTTCCCTCAGGAAATATCAAATACAACTCCCCCTACTATCACTAGGAAACAGGTCCTTAATGCTCTCTCTAAGACCAAGAACACTGCATCAATGGGCCAGACAATATCCTAGGATGCCTTCTAAATAGCATGAAACCTGACCTATCAGGGCCTCTGGAATTGTTGTTTAACTGTAGCCTCAAAACAGACTTCGTGCCTCATGAATGGAGAAAGGCAACAGCCATCCCTCTGCACAAAGGTGGTCCAGCTACAGACCCATAAGTCTCACTAGTCTTATATGTAAAGCCATGGAAAGAATTATGGAGATGATTAATAGAGGTGTAGTAAACCTCCAAACACTGGACCCAACCCCATTTGGTTTCGTCAAGGGCAAACTTTGCCTACCCAGCCAAGTAGACTTTTATGACAAAGGTCATCAAAGCAATGGATAAGGGCAAAATTGTTCACACTGCCTACCTTGACCTGGCCAAAGCATTTGACAAAATACCCCACTTGGGCATTGTTGACAAACTCAAGAGGGTAGGTACAAACCCATATGTCACCCAGTGGATACCCAACTGGCTCACAGACAGGATCCAGGAAGTTAGAATTGGGGAGTCCACCTCTAAAGAGGCCAGTTAGAAGTGGAGTTATCAGTCCTTGGACTGCTCCTTTTTGGCATTTACTTCTCAGAAGTCAAGGCCAATGTCAGTGGTCTCTGGCTGACTAAATTTGCAGATGATTGCAAATAAGGAGTGGCCATTTAATCTCCCATTGACACAAATGTTCTCCAGCAGGGGCTGACACAGACAGACAACTGGTGTCAGAGCCATGGACTAAAACTAAATGCCAAGAAATGCATAATAGTATCCTTTGGGAAGTCACCCATCCCAGGTAACTATCTTATTGAAAACACACCCCTTAGAGCGGACTCAGTAGTCAGGGACTTGGGGACAAACATAGATAGTAATCTAGCCTTTGACCATCATGTGTCTACAGTGATGAGGAAATCATTCTATGTTGCACAACTTATAAACAAAAGTAAGGCATCTAAGTCCAAAGAAGTCATTGTTCCACTATATGCGGCATTTATCAGACCTATCATTGAGTACAGTGCCCCCTTTGTTATGTATCTAACCAGGCATATCCAATAATTGGAACATCCACAGAGGTTCCTCACTAAATGAATACAGGGAGTAAGTAAAATGTCCTATGCAGACCGCCTAGAGGCCCTGTCCCTGGATTCTGTCTCCTACAGGCTTTTGAGGGGAAATCTATGTCTGGCATTGAGAGTATTGTCAGACCTCACTCTGATGGATCTCCTACATATCCACAAAACAAGCAGCACCAGAAATACCAATTCTAAAGACTTAAAACATTGCATGTAATATAAATAGGACCTGCTGGAGAGATGGGTATGCATCCCAGAGACTACCCCATCTATGAAACAGGCTCCCTAGCCATGTAAAGCAGAGTTCCTCCCTAACCAAATTCAAGTGCAGCTTGGACAGTTGGATTGGAAACCTGAAATTCATCCCTGGTTTGGCACTTATGCTTCTAATGGACAAAGGTAACCTGTAAATGGTTCACCTCCCAGGCCCATGCTTTCACTTATCAAGTGTATCAGAACTTGTTAGAGATTTGGAATGCATGGCTAGGCTTAAAAAGGCCTTTGTGGTCATTAGCCTAGTAAACACCTATGAACCTATAAAATAAGGAAATAAGTGAAAAGGAATCTAGCATAGCTCTCAACCTTCCATACCAAAATGAGGTACACCAGCCTTTGTAATGTGGAACAAATGGGCAAAATGTGGAACACATACTAACGGCTTACTGACATCTTCAACTAGGAAGGTCATAGGATGGTTAAAATATGCTGGTTTTAGTTATAAAAAATATATTTTAATGAATTATTATGATTCATTTCTATTTACCGTGAATATCAGTTAAATTCCTAACACAGAATGTGTGTCAGACCCTTTCAGTGTGGAAGTTTGAGGAATGTGAACTTTTCAAGACCCCATATGAGGTACATTCCTCTTAGTGAGGTACACTTGAGAGGAGTGGTGGGAGTGCAGAGGGCTAGAGGTATTTTGGAGAGAAGTGCTATACTTAATGTTTTGCAGTATAAGTAATGTCCTTAGAGGTGGTTTCAGGTTGGTTTGGAAGAACAGAGTGAAGAGACCAGAGGTGGTATGGATATGAGGACTCTCTGCATCAGATGTTAGATACTGCCTGGGCCGTGGAGCATTGCCTCAATGTGGATGTATGCCTGGCCCTATGACAGTATCTTTCTCTTCATGTAAAGTAAAAGGCCTTTTGGTAAAATGGTTGCAGTAGTGGACTTTCTACGTTAATGAAAATATTGTTAATGGTTACTGATATTTTTTGATTAATGCTCTTAGCCTTGGTGAATGCTTACAAAGTAGTTTACCTAAAAGCTTTCAGGAAGTTAACTAATGGTGATTACTGAAGATCAGGTGTCTCTGGTTTTCCGACTCTTGGAATTATGGTGCCACTAAACATTTTTATTGATTAGAGAGCTCGTACTGTCTTGGACATTAACGTGTAATTTTGAGAGGGGAAACAATAGTCAGTTGCTTGACTATCAAACTTGCATGTAAAATGGAAATGTAGCATATTATATTAAACTACAACAATGACATGAAATTTCCATCCCTCCTTACTGATTCTCCAGACTAGTCCCTGGTAGTAACTTTTATCTGGTTCCCAGCAAATCTAATTTGACTCTGATCCTAATGATTCATCCTATGGTATTTTAGGATTCTCATTGGTGGGCAGTGTGATCTGTGCAATAAATGCTTAATGATATTTCAGAAGCATTCAGCTATATTGCTTATATTTCTTCGTACTGTTCTCAAAAATAACCTTGGATGATTGCTAACAGTGTTAATACAATCATGGCACAATATGAGATGGCAGAGTGTGAGTCAAGATGGTTACAGCGAAAAAATAATTAAAGATATCAAAAAAGAAAAATACAGTACAACAATAAACACATACTAAAACAGGAAAGCATCTGCAAATAGTAAGGTATGCTTTTATGTGTATTCATTTACTACGGTAGTGCGCTCCTAAATGCAGTTTGATAAAAATACACCATCTACTCAAAGAATGTACACCAGGCAAGCTCTATTGCCTTGTTACTAGAATATTTGGATTTTTTCATGAACCGTTTTTAATAAGTATATTTTTATTTCAGTAACTGGTAATAGAATAGGAAATAACTGTGACTCTTTTTAACTTGCTAATTGTTTATTCTGTAAACAAGAATTTTTATCATAACTGTGTAACTCAACTGTTTTTTATAACATATTAATTATATTCTACTGAAATAAAATAAGTTATTGTTCATTTCTAGATTGCAGATATAACACTGAATATGCAGTGTTGGGACTGTATTCTAGTGCTTACATAATATTTCCTTTACTTTTATAACCTTGTTGAATTAGAAAGACAACGTGGATATACAGTCAGCACTTTTTACAAACACTGCCTTGTTAGACATTTAGCTGTAAGGACAGCTTGTCTCCTTACCCCTTGTCAAAGTGTTTGATTTCTAGAACTAAAGAACTAAATCCTTCTACTGTATACATACTTGGTGGTATAGATAAAGGTGGTATTAAAATGTCATGTTTTAAAGGCAAAGTAATTGAATGTTCATTAATACAAATATATAAGGGCAAATACATTTAATAGTATTTAATATGATCATGTTTATAACTGTGGAGTAAGGTAGTATGTGTATAGGTCATGGCATGCAGTGTTTTGTTTAGGGGAAGGGCACAATAGTATTTCCTCTGTATCCTCAAAACTATGATCAGAAGTAGTGAAAATTTCTAAATTTTTTCACTTGTACCTTAAACTGATTAATAGGTGGCAATTTTCTTAACTTGATATTAGCTTCAGAAGGTTAAGATGATGTCACACTACTGGGGGTTTCAGTGAATGGTTTGCGCAATTGCCATAAATTTTAAACTTGGCTGTAGTTCATGCCCACCTGTGTCATGCCATACTAAAATGCAAACTGTTTATTGATGAACTATGTATGCACAGTGCTGTATATAAGGTATTGGATCATACTAAACACTACATTCACAACAACCCTCAAATTGTCAGATGTGCTGAATGCTTGTGAAATATCAACTATATATTGCAGAGGTCACACTGTCCCACATTGACTATCCTAGTAAAAGGCAGTCAAAAATTGGAATAGAAAGAGTTAGGTGATTTGAAAGTAGTTGGGCTAAACTATCTGTGAATCACAGAAAGAAGAAAGGAAGAACAAAGACCATTTGCATTTGTAAGATGCACTTTATCTGTCATTGGAGTTATCTTGTGACTATATATGGAAAAGTTTTCATGTCCTTTTGAAAATAGTTATCATCCCCCAGTGAGAGCACTACGTACACTGAATGAAGAATCAGTACAGCTGCTAAAATCATTATCACTTTGTCACACTTTAATTTTACCAATGAAGTGGTAAAATAAACATTTAATTATGTTTAAATGAACCCTCAACTAACACAAACACAAGAAAAGCAGCTCTATTATCAGGCTTTTTATGAGAGACAGTGGCATAAAACGCATATTACCGAAGTACTCAGAATGTGTTCCTCTGTTCCTGAATGTGCGTATGCAGAGCAAGTTTGAGAGACATTTTAATGAATTGTATAACAGAGATATCCAAAATGCATATCATACAGTGGGGTAACTTGGTAAAAGCTTTTTAAGTGATGTTATTTTATAATAGAAATGCATCATGTCAGGGATCCAGATAATCCATAAATGTACCCATGGATAGGGGTCTAGTTTACTCAGTTGGATTGTGACCAATAACCAAACCAACACTGCGCTACCTCACCCTGGATGTAAAATGGATGATACACACCCTGCCATTGTGCAGTTCTGTGGTATGCCATGTGTTATTACTGTGCATAACTGGAAGAGAATAGAGAAGTAAATAATTATGGATGTAGTGTTGTCTGAGCTTTTGTGCTGAGACAGAAGTGTAAGCAGAAGAGACAGGCACTAACTAAAGAAGTAGGAAAGATATGTGGGAAATGAAGTTTTAAATTCATTTTTAGCTTAGCCTGTACTTTGGAATAATGAACTATATCTGTCTAGCTCTGCAATGGAACAGAAATTAAAGGAAGATGTTGGCAAATAACATAGTTGTAGACTAAGGAGTCTGTGTGTTCCACCAATTTGTGTACATGGTCCTTGTGAAAAGAGATAAAGGGAGACACCAGGACAGGTCTATCATCACACCCCACTGTATTCCTTGGTACTTGCACTGTAGAGAAAATCCTCAGCTCTTTGATTTAATTATTGTCTCAATAGGCAGAGCTATTTCCTTTATCTGCTTATGGTGTCCTAGGTGGGATCTTGTTGTGTCAGTGTGTACTTTTTGTCTAATTTAACAATGGTATGGTGTTCTGATTCCACTGACTAATGTTGAATTAGTAGACATATTACACTGTCCGCTGCAAAGCACATTTTTGTAAAACTGCCCCTATACCACTCTGCAGCAGCTCTAACTCTTCAGGAGTTAGCTTAGGCTGTTGTGGTGGGCTTATTAGTGCATCATACGCTGTGTTTCTCCTCATCCATTGTTTAGCTGCTGTTACTATTCTACACTTCCATCCTTTGATTAGTGCAAGCAAAGGGCTGGGTATTCTACTGTGTGAGTGTTGCATGATTAGTCTGTTCTAATCAGCTGATGACTGTACCTGTGATTTTACAGCACAACTGTAGTTTGCAAAGCAGATTCATTGCCATCACCAGAATGAATCTCCCTGTTTTGCAGGGTTTGTGTCATTTTGCAACACTCTTACCTTTAGCCAATAAATGAGCTGCAAAAGAGCTTTCTTAGTCCACAAAAAAGACCCCGGGGTCTTTTTTGTGGATTTGATGTTTATACTTGGTTGCTTTGCAGCTTTCTTAGTCCCACTGTTGTGATATTAGGCAGGGGCACTGCCAGCGTCTGACGACTCCATCTGTTAATATCTATTCTGCAGTCTAACTGTTGGTTCAGCAGGCAGGAACAGGCAGGGTGACTATTGTCACAAGATTAGAATGCCATATGCAGGGTTTCTCTCCTGCAGTGTGACATTTGTAACATTGGGGCAGGAAAAATATATGTATTTAACCTGTTCACAATTAGCATCCATATCAGATGAGCAAACTAGAGGAAAGATTCCCAAGCTCCATCATCTAATTTTTACTTGTATAAGGCCATAGCCATTACATGATTAATGCATGTCAGACAGGACCTTGTTCTTCCACTGACTAATTTCTGTGTTGTTTAGCTGTGCTGTTGTCATCAGTATATTAATGCATTATAGGCAGCTTCCCCAGTTAGACAATAGTTATAGTGTTTTAAGGAATGTTTACTGCAGTGATCTGAATAGTGTGCCATAGTTAAATTGTACATTATTCCATTGTATGACTGTTGTGTTACTAACCAGGGCCATTGCAGTTATTTGATAAAAGCACAATAGCTGGACCACTCCTTCCAATGAATAATTATGTCATTTGGTTACATTACCTCTTCCAATTGGTTAATACACCACAAAAATGGTAATCATATTTAATTTTGTATTTAATTTGAAATCGGATAGAGTAATTTCATCACCTGTGTCCCTGTCCGACATGTTAGTTGATCTGCTAGGCAGGCTGTCTGCAATTATGGTCAGTGGCATCTGATTAGTGAATTGGAGCTAATTCACTGTAGATTTGTCCTACTTGTAGATATCTGTATCTATCACTGTGATATCTAATGAAAGGCTTAGATGGCTGCCAATAAATAACACAGCTATTCTTTTACTTGTATCCCTCCTTTACAAAATAATCACACAAGGTCATTTTCCTCTCCTTAAAACAAACTCATTATTAGATGCCAAACATACTCCCTTAGTTGTAACCTCATAGAAATCATAAATCTTGCCAGACCATGCTTCAAAAGACCTACTGGAGAAAAGGCATTCTCAAAACCAGCCCCCGCTCTTTGGAACCACTGACTAGAAGACGTCAGAAAGCAAAAATCATGTAAACTTAAAAATGAATTAAAAGAATACCTGTTTAAAAATAAATATAGTGCTTAAAAAGAAAACAGCTACAGTCCTCTGCTACATTCAATGACTTTGATAAGTTGTTGTTCTTGATGCAGAACTACTGCTGTTTACTTACTTATTTAACTTGATTGTTGTCGCTGCTCTCTCTAACTGCTGCTTGCATGCCAGTCTGTTACCAGTATTCTTGATTACTGCAGTGCTACACTTACCCATTTGTTGCTCTGTTGCCCTTGGGCATGGATCACAGTTGAAAAAGGTCTGTTGACCAGTTCACTACCCCATTTATCAAAGTGGAAAAAATAAAAATGTGTTATCCCTTCATTAGGCAGCTCCACAGTTGTAAACCAATTAAAGCTTTGTAGAAAGACCACATGCCACTTCACTAAATAAATATACAAAGCAATAGGACTGCTCTAAGTCTACCATTGATAGGCTCCTCCATTTCTGTGGAGCAATTATTGTATTATTAAGCATGGTTATGGCCATGTAAAAGGCTTTCAGCTCATTTTGTAGTTCTAGATTCATTAAGTTTATTAGGTAGTGTTACTGAACAACCTGACTTAATACAACATAAATGATGTCTTCCTGTTTAATTTTGCACCATTAGTCATGTTTGCTTGGCTAATATGAGTATGTTATGATATGGGGATCCTCCTGTTTCTCTCTGTAATATGCATGACAGACAGAATCCTGACTGTCACCTTTTCATTGCAGCATAGGCGATGTGTTCTACTACTTTTATATAACTGCTTTATTATTATGCAGGACCATTGATGTCTCCTAATTAGTGAACCATTGGCAGGGTCTTCCTGTTTCACAATGTAACCCTAAAGACATTCCCCTGCCCTGCTCAGTGCACTGTAGGTACAGTGCCACTTATTTACAATGTACGTGTTTAACAAATAAACACAGTTACTGCCTTAAACCGATTAGGATACTTTAGGCAGGATTCTTTTATGGCACTCTATAACTTCAATTATGTTAAGTAAGGCATCTTATCAATGACGGGATACTGTATTTCATTGGGTGACCATTATGTTTTGAGTCAAGGGCATTGATATGTGATTAGTATGCATTCAGTGTGGTCTCGAGTTGTACAGCTTATTTAAGTGATTAAGCAGGAACAGTGCCATGTCCTGATTAATGGACAGTAGATAGGGTTCCCCTTCAACTTCTACTTAACTTTTGTACCATTAGAGGAGGTCACTGTCATATTCAGATTAATAGTACATAGACATGGTCATCCTTGTCCACTGTATGAATTGTAAGACACTAGAAGACCACTGCTATCATACACATTCAGGCACGATCCTGCTTTCCACATTCCGAAATTAGGAAGAATTATTGTCATCCTCTGATTAGTGTCCTGCAACCTACATCTCATTATGTAATTGTGTCATCAGATTTCTTTCAGCAAAATAACTGGTGCATCATATCGGAGTCTGGCATTTCATAGTGTTGTTATTGTATTGATAAGTAGGATCAGTCCCATAACCCAAAATGTATGTTATGTTATCACTGTTTATTTCACTCTAAAATTCTTATGTCATCAGACAGGGTCACTGCCACTATCTGAATAAGGCACAATAGCTAAGGATAAAAATTATCCCAACTCAGTGCCACTTTGTAGAGGGTCTTGTTAGTATTCTGGGACTATATGTAGTGAGGTTTAATGGTACAGGTCAAAACCTAGCTTGCTCACTAATTGTCCAGGTCTTTTTGACATTTTTTAGGCTGAAGTGTTATCTGCAGTAAAACTTCCTTGGCACCCGTGTCACATACCACACTGGCAAAATGGTTGTAGTGTCCCAACTTAATAACCACAGCACTACATTTTGGCATCTGTTCTCAATGCATCCTTCAAGGACACTATAAAGTCATTCCTTAAATCCCATTTCTTCAAATGACTTTATTATTTATTACTTTCAGATGTTGATGTTTGAAAAAATCCCTAAGAAAGAAAGAGGATGTAGAAGACAGAAGTCAGGACCCTTCAGCCATGGGCAGTTAATATTGGTGCTCAGGATAATTTCACTGTAACCTGGACTTGTGTTACCCCTAGCAATGCTCTTATGTCATTTGATGACCAATTTGAAAATTGTCAAAGCATTTTCCCAAAATGACTCTCAGCTGTTTCACATTCTGTCCTATCTGCAATGTTTTCCCCTCCATTTGCACAACTTCCTATCTTCTCTGTTGTCTGTGCTTCTTTTCTTTGACTCCTTTTCCTTCCTGTTTCTTGAATTTTTCCTACATGAGCTGTATAATGATGTGTCTCTTTCACTCTCTCATGTTGGCCACTGGCTACCTGTAGATGTGCTTCAGTTCACCTGTTTCATCTCCTGTCATTCAAATTTGATTTCCATTTCATTATCATCTTAAAAGGACCTCCATCTACCACATATTTGCTTTACATTTTTTGGGCCAACCAATTTACTAGTGTTCAACAGAAACAAATAGCGAGGAGTCCAAAACACGGCCAAGTCATAATATTCCAAACGTTAATTATACTAAGTAAGTCCTTTCATGAGACCTCGCTCGCTTTATCAGACCATACAAACACAAACCATTTTGTAAGTTATAAAAAAACAAATCAACCAATTACAATGTTCATATGACAACACACCCACTTTTAAAAGACTCCCTTTCTTAAAAAATCAAAACAGCATATATATATATATATATATATATATATATATATATATATATATATATATAAACTAAACATACAAATACTAAATATAAAAACTGCTGTATAAATATTCAAAAAGATGAAAAATTAAAACCTATTCCCTTTTCAGTACAATACTGTTTCTTACTTTTTAGATGGGTACTGGCTCCTAGAAAAACAAAAATCAATGTGTGAAATATGGAAGAACAAACAGGATATATTATTCCAGTTACATACAATACTGACTCAGGATTACTTAAAAAATGGTCTAGCTTTTCGGGCTGATTTTAATGGGACATGCCCATTTAAACCCATCTCCCCATCTGCACTTAATCTAACTATCCATTCTGCTTCATTGACCTCCATTATATTACTGAAGTCTCCTTTACGTTGACCATCAATATGTTCAATAACCATAAAGTCAAAACGATGTTTAGCGGTGCTATTGCTAACACGTTTTGTGAGGGCATTATTCTTATTCTGAATACTAATATTATAGATATGCTCCCTAATTCGGTCCTTAAGCCTCCTATTGGTCTTTCTAACATAAAAATATGACAATAAAATACACACTGGGTCAGATATATAATGTTAATGCTATTGCAGTCAGCTTCAACTGGAAACCAATGTTGTTTTTGAGTGACTGGATATATAAACTTCCCATTACTATTAATGTATTGACAATAGTTACAGGCTGAACAAGGTTTTAACATTTGTAGATTGCACTTCCCATACATCCTTTACTATTCACATCCCTATTATCTCTATATCCACACAATAACCTCTTAATGGACTTTTTATTTTTATACCTAAACTAGGATAACCCCCCACTATATTTTTAAGTTTTGCATCGGTAGTTAACACGTTCCAATGTTTACTAATATTTTTTTTATATACTTATTGCCATTACTATAGAACATCGAAAATTTAACATCATCTTTCAATATCTCTTGTGGTCAGGTTTTATTGGATGTCTCATTCCATGTGAAAATTAAGGACAAATATCAGTGGCTCTCCCTTGTCGCACTTTATTAAATACAGGATGTGTATTGTAATCTCTGTACCCTCTCCTAATACAATTATTACTCAGATGTGTCAATTCATTTTTAAAAGCTGTATCAGATAAATTTAATCTAGAGGTTCTGACAGCTTGCCCTTTTATTACATTAGAGAAAACATAAGGGGGGATGCATGCTATTTCTATGAAGTAACTTATTACGATAACAAGGCTTCCTATAAATGCTAGTGGTGAGACCATTTCCATCCCATGTTATTCTCACATCCAAGAAATCAACAGCTGTTGCATCTTTCTTTGTCAAATCTCAGGAAACTCTCAATCCTTTGTATATGCTCACTAAATTAAAAAAATTCCTCGTTTCCTGACAAAAAATGTCATCCATGAAACAACGATAAAAAGGGGTAAATCTACTAAAATACTAATTTTTCAAAATATGTTTTGCTCCCAAATAGCCATAAACATGTTGCGTAGCTATTGACACTGGTGGTGCCCATAGCCATGCCATCAAGTTGAAGATAATACTTGATGTTAAAAACAAAGGCATTGTTGGTCAGAATTAAATGCATAAAAGGACAAAGGAGCTCTATGTCAATTCTCAAGTATTGACTGTTGCCTATTAAATATTCTCTTAAGGCACATACACCATAATCATTTGGTATTTTGGTAAACAAAGAGCAAACGTCCATAGTAACAAACTCATAATGTACTGTATAATCCTATTCAACTGAAAATTGATATAAATCTTGCAAAAATTGTATAGTATCTTTCAATATGTTCTTATTCTTGCTTATAATAATATGAAACTTCTTCTGTACAAAAATAGAGAAAGGCTCCGTCAGCCACCCCTCCCCTGATACAATAGGTCGCAAAGGAGGGTTTTGCCGGTGTTTGTGAAATTTAGGAATGCCTTGTATACACGGTATTTTAGGAATTTGAACAAAGACCATATTTATATATGTCTTCTGTGATATGTCTCTAATTCAGCAGTTCTAAAAGAGTTTGATCTATTCGTCCTTTCATATTACAAATCTCAATATCTATTAATTTGCATAATTTTTCATCTTTTAACATTTCAAACATTCTATTCTCATAAAAACTTGTGTCCATTACAACCGTGAGTCTACCTTTGTCAGCAGGTTTAATAGTGATACTAAGGTCCTGCTGTAGGTCCCTCAGCACTTTTTGTGCACACCTATTCAAATTTTAGAGCTTCCTGTTTATATATGGTTGATTATATAAATATAAATCATCAGTACATAATTTAACAAATGCTACTAGTAATGGATGGTTAATGGGAATGTAGCTACTAGTTTTTTTTTTTTTTAATATAGGTACCCATGCCTGTTTCAGTTGTCGCCAATTGCATTTTTAACATTACATTATGAACAAATGTTTTTAAGTCCAAAATTGTCTCTGCTAAATCTGCTGATTAGAAAGGTATGAAAGTGAGTCCTTTCTCAAAAACAGAAATCTCATGGACAGTAAGAATCTTGTTGGAAATGTTCTATATTAATGAGGGCTTCCTGTCTTCCACATCTTCTTGATCTTTGTGTCTCATCTGCTTCTGATGTGTACTTCCTTTTCTGTCCACCTCTGCTTCTGGACTGGCTCTGGTTGAGTCTGATCCTTTGCCATATCATTAACTCCAAAAACGATTCTACCTGTTTTTTGTTTATACCTTATGTGTGTTATTTTGAGGAGTCTGCTTCATGATTCCATCTCCTTCAGAATGTACTATGGCCATTACCACAATACCAAATGGTTTATTTGCACTTTTATTAGTATTTTCCAGACTAATCTGCAGTTCTTTTCTAGTGTCATCTGTTGAAATAACACAAGACTGGTTGGAATCTAAAGCTGCATAGTTGACCTTCATACACGGTTAGGGTCTTTTCACGCTTGTTTCACTAATTGGTTCATCAGCAGCCATTCCATTAACATCAGCTATGTTCGTTCTTCTCTTATTGATGTTTTCTGCTGAATTAGTTCCATTGCATGGTTTTGGCCATATAAAGATTCTCCCCAAATGGAAGTCCTGCATGTCTCTTTCTATCTTTTTGAATTTTCTTTGTATAAGTCTTTTATGATATAATTCAATAGTATTATTAAAGGGCAATTAACTAGGGCAAGTAATATATGTAATATGCAAACTGACAAGGAGAAAGAATTTAATTATCTAGAGCAGTTATTCATGAAGAGGGGGTATGATAAAGCTGTTTTTCAAACTGTTAAGAATGAAACCTTTGCAGATAGTAAAGTAAGTAACCCTACAAATGTAGTGTCTTCATTGAATTCAACCATAAAAAGGAATATTAAACAAAGTAATAAAGTATGTTTTGTTACTAATTATGCTAGTGATACTAGCAAAGTTTGCGATATAATTAAGAACACCTGGCATTTTTTGATAACTGACAAGGAAACAGCAAATGTTATAGGGAGAGAGCCTAGCTTTACATACAAGTATAGGAGCAACCTGAAACAGTTACTATGTAATGATCGGCAAAGGAACACTGTGCCTCTGTTGAAGTTTGGAACATATCCTTGTAACCAATGTAAAATGTGTCAATATGTCTCTATTGCACAGGAGTTTAAACATCCAGTTTTAGCCTTCACTTTTCAGCCTAGGTTTTATGCTACTTGTAAAACAACTAGCATAGTATATATGGCAGAGTGCAGTGAATGCATATGTTTCTATGTAGGTAAAACACAGAAACGGCTCAGAGATAGAAATTATCAGCATGTGTATGATGCAAAAAATAATAATAAACTGAATGTTCTAGCTAAGCATACTATGGAGTTTCCTTTATATAAGTTTAGGTTTAGAGTCATACAAATTGTTAATAATAACAACAGAGGGGGTAATATTAATAATTTAATTGAACAAATTGAGCTAAAGTGGATATCGAAGCTGCAAGCACACATATATCCTGGATTAAATAATTGTCTGCATTAAACCTGAGCTAGAAGCCCATTCTTTTAAATAGATGTAATATTAGATAATGAATTAATTGATGCATTTTAATTGTTGAATTAATTTTAAATGATATGTTTAATTGATGGTGCTTTTGATTATAAAATGTTTAGGCACTTTATTAGCTTTATTGAAGACTTGAGAAAGCATAGCTTGTTCTGCGTGAAAGCGCTTGTCTAAATAAACCTGTTTTAAGCCATGGTGGTCATCTGAATTTTTTACTTCATAATTCAATAGTATCAAAGACTTGCACAAGTCTAGGATCCAACACCTGTGCTGGATACTCATTATACAAGTCCCCCAATAGTTTCTTAACATTATCACTCAATGTCCTTTCTTCCACCATGAAAAAGTCATTTAACAATCTCATGTAGGAAAACCCAGTCTCTAAATTTATTTCCTGCCATCTTTTCAATAGCTCAAGAAATGTTCACCTTGGCTGGGCATAGTCAACACTCTAAAGTCATGAGAGACAATATGAAATTCTAAACATGCCTGAAAGTACTGTCTCTGTGCCTGGTATCTTTTCAGTTTATTAATATTGTCTTTGAGCACATGAATGGTTTTACTGAATTTGAAAATATTAATCCATGGTATTTCCGCCTCAGTATCAACCACAGTCTCATGGTCAACACATACAACAAGTAACATATCCAGAATCCCGAATACATTGCCAGTTTCACGGCCATTTTCTTCCAACCTTTTGTATGCCAGAATGCCTCCACCAATACATAAATTATGTCCAGCTGTATATCTTGCAGGTTATAATCCAATTCGATAATGGTATTCCCTTCAGCCATGCTCCCAGATAGGTGCAGTATAAAATACAAAAATGTGAAACTCACAAATGCACCAGTAACCAGGATTGGCTAACTCTGAACTGACGCATGTAGCAAACAGAAACAAATAGCATGGAGTCCAAAACACAGCCAAGTCATAAAATTCAAAACTTTAATTATACTAGGTAAGCACTTTAACAAGACCTTGTTTGCTTCATCAGACCATGCCACTTGAGAGAGAGAGAGAGAGAGAGAGAGAGAGAACCAACATGCAGTGGTGCCCATAGCTGTGGAGATGCACCAGGAGCTAGCATAGTGTAAAGTGACCAGAGGCTAGTATCACAATATCTGCTATTTGCAGATGACTGTAACCTGCCTTTGGTTGACATAGATGCAGCAACAGATAGAGCAATCAAGATATTCTCAAGGTTTGAGGAGACATCAGAGTTACAGTGCAACAAGAAAAATACAGTGATGATCATGATAGGATGAGGATAAGGCAATGGCAGTAGAACCATAAAGGAAGCGGAGCTCCAAAAATGCCTATGAGTCCTTGTTGAGAACAGAATATCACAAACAATATAGAAAAACCAAAAGAAAGCAAGGATCAAAATTAATCAAATTATGGAGATGGAAAGGAGCATGAAATACACCCAGCTGAGAAGGAATAATGCAGTAAGAATGATTGTATGTGTTATAAAGTACAACACTAAGATACTTGGCAGTAGGCCTGATGGATCTAAGATTAAAAAAATGCAAAACAATGTAGAAAACTGGATAGAAAAGGACAAGGAGAGAGAGAGACAAGTAAAGGCAAAACAGAAAGATGTGGGGGTGGAGTCATCTCAAACACACCCATATACACTGTGGAATACAATATAGTCAGATGATCTGAAGAAGGAAAGGAAAACAACCACAAAGGAAGCTGTGAGTGAATGAAGTGGGAAGAATACAAGGACAAAACTGATGAGGCCCTGAAAAGCTGGGTAAACATGAACTGGGAAAGACGGGAGAAGAGGGAGGTATGGGAGGATGGATACCGAGAAAATGTCATTAGGAAGAGGTAACTACTCAAAGGTTAGGTGGGAGGACTTAAGGGAAGTGGAAGAGGGCAAAGTGTGTTCAAGACCTAGGAAGACTATATCCAGGGAATATGGGATTCCAGCAAGTCAAAAGATTGAGTTAGAAATGGAGAGTAAATACAAAAATAAAAGTGAAGGAAAAAGGAAAAGAAGGTTACCATAAAAAATATAGGAGAGATAAGAAAATGTATAAAGACATAAGGGAGAGGATGGCAGACACAAAGCTAAAGTAAAGAAAGAGAGGATGGGGCAGGAAAGAAGAATGGGAGAAATAAAGACAGCATGGGGAAGGAAAGAGGAATTGGAGACAAGTCGACCAGGATTAAAACATGTAATTGGAATAGCCAAGAATATGCATCACATACATGGAATGGGGACTAAACATTGAGGATTAAACTCATGCAGTAGAGAAGATGCAGTAATGATGCTTAAAGATGGACACAAGATCTGGAAGAAGGCCATAGATAATTGGGGTGGAAATCTTCAACAAAAAAAATCAGAAAACACAAAAAAGGCCTGCATGTGGGAGATAGGAGAGAGAGAAGAGTGATGGGAAGCAGTGAAAGGAAAATCATAATCATGCTTGGCACCAAGACAAAGTGTAGCAATCCGAAACTTGAAAAAGAAGGGGAGGATAAGGATGGAGAACACAGAATTACTGCAGAACCTAGTAAGATGGCATATAGACAAGCATGATGAGGGGAGAGTGTTCCTCTCAACAACTTAGCTCAGGAATTCTGGCAAAGCCTATAAATATCGGGTGACAAAGGCCCAAAATATGGACATATTTTAATTATCACTCTATAAACTTATAAAGTTGCTTGAATAACAGGTTTTGTGTTAGCATGCACTTTCTGAAGGATGTAAAGCCTGAAAGTCAAATGTGTCATCTTGTGACTTCAATCTTCAGTGATTTGCCGAAAAACCACAATTTGTATAAGAAACATAAAAAATATGAGGCAAAATTCTGGACAGTTGAGAGATGTGGAGGAGGGGATAAAAAATCAAGGTAACAAGGGTCAGAGGTAGTGGAGTTTTACAGAAGGAGGAGAATAGTGGAGGAGAGATATTACAGTATTCATCAAATGGCAAACCCCTGGTGTAAGTATAAAGTACATCATGCATCACAATTGCATAGTATGGAAATATATTGGTGAAATAGCAAAGATTATTAAAAACAAATTATGTAACTTAACTAGGTCATTACTAGTAGTCCATTCAATAGCTGAAATCCTTAAAGTGCAAATGAAATAAACTTGTTTTCCAAAAACAAGAACTACTGAAGGATATTTTTATTAAAGTGTTATATTCACATGTGTGCGTGTGTGTAATATACTCACACACTTTCCCACATATGCTCCATGCACATTTTAAAGTTTAATTGCTACATTAAAATGGAGATGTTTGTTAGCTGTTAAGAAGAGGAAGGAGTCAGAATGGTGAAGCATTTTGTTAGTAGGAAGATGCCTGCATTGTGTCTATGGTTGCTATAATATTATGTTTGTGTAATCTGACTTTAGAGTGATTAATTTCTTGAGTTAGAATATTTGTCTGTTGCTACTCCTTTTTATATTTTTAGTAAAAGTCCATTTATTTTTTCTGAATAATGCTTCATATTTTTAATTTGTATCTGGACACCCATCAGGAATAGCAGGACTGGCAGAAATTACTTCAATTTAACATGTCGCACTCTAGGGATACACAGCTCACCCTTTTGCTGCACTCAAATGTCAGCCTTTAGTTTATAACAGCCTACATAGAACTACAATACACAACTTTTGGATTCAAAGGCAGATATGTGTCAGACTGTCTCATATATTATGTTGAGCATGTTTCAGAAGCATAAAATTGTGCAGACTTCGGAATAAGGAAAGAAATATGTCAGAGTGCTACAAAGATAAAGAAATGTATCCCTTAAATAATTACATATATGTTAACTATTGCCACAAATAAAATTAAAAACTCAAGTTTCATGGACCTGAACATCATATGTGGTATTTTCCCCACAAAGAACCAATAAACTCCTAACTAAATCCCCAAAACATTAGCATGCGAATGTACTCTTGACCTATGCAAACAGGCCGTAGTCGCACCGTTTCACAAATATGGGCAAACAGGATATAGTTGCACCATTTCACAAATATGTGGAGAAGGATCACATCAGACCCAAACAATATTATACCCATCAGCCTGGCCAGCATTCTGTATAATAATATGGAGAGAACATAATAGAGTTTATCTGAAATGATATTGGAAACCTAACTCTCCCATGTATGGAACAGCATGTATTTATTAAGAAAAGATCTTGCCTTTTGGCTCTTGTGGGATTCCTTTTTTTTTCTACATCTTTTATTGAATTTTTTTAACAAAAATGTTGTCAAATCATTACATGTAAGAACATTTGAAACCTAACATTAATAATCACATCCATAATACAAAAAATTAATAAACTATTTACAAAGGTGTCTATCTAAATCAAACAAGTATTGTGCAATACGTAATAATAATTCAGGTCATATGGTCTTCAAGTTTTCCCTAATGCTGCTTTAACTTTCATCCAAGAGTTATAATATGAAGTGATTCTATATTTTTTCTTAATATTGGATAATTCCATGAGAGAAACATTGACTGCAATATTCTTGAAGTCTTTGAAAGAAGGTGTTGTCTCATTTTTCCAATTCATTGTAATGACTTTGAAGGCTAATAATCCATAAAATAGGATATTTAGAATTAGGAACACTTCTAGGAACAGGTACATTAAATTAAACCAACAATTTAGTTATAGTACTTTTGTCACTGAAAATAGTTTGAAAGAAAAAATTGAAGTATTCCCAAAATCTTTTAAGTAAGATACAATCATGTAAGTGACATTTCCATGCAGCCTACATCTTTTTTAAACATTAGTTCCATTTTATGAGATGTAATAAAACATCTATGTAGAAATTTCCATGAGAATAACTTCCATTGCAATGAGAGGGTAATCTGATTTGAAGATATTAATATTATCCTTTTATCTTCATCAGAGGGGAGTTGTTTATTAATCAGTATGTAATAGTCCCAAAAATTCTCTTTGCAGCACAATTTCAAATTTTTAAGTATTTTGTATATTTTCGATAAGTACCCAATCCCTCCAATAGATTCATTGCTTAAATAATCATAAATTCTACAAGTTGTGGAACAGATTTTTTGATATTAACAATGCTGAGATAACAAATGTAACTAACAAATTGCCTAAAAAGATTGTATATTAGATATCTACCCAGAACTTATATTTTGTCCTCAGGATATATTCTTTTAACAACCAGTGAAAATTATATGGTAATATAAGTGCAGACTGGATTAATTGTTGACCGCAACTGAGCTGAAAATATAAGTATCTTGATTTTTTTTTGATTATTTTTACAGATTACTGTTTTTAAAATTTAATATATATATAGCACTTTGTCTATTCTGTATCTTTACAAATCCTTATCTGTTTAAAAACTTTCATTTGTGTCTCTAGTGCTTGCTGTCTGTAGGCTATTGTTTTAACTGAAGCCTTTCCTCTGTGTAATTATCTGTTGGCTAGTGGGGGCTGGTTATTTTGTGTTCTTGTAAAAAAAAAAAAGCTGTTCTGGTACTTAAGCCCTAACTTTGATAGGGTTTCTGTCTTTACACACAGTGCAGACTGGATTAATTGTTGACTGCAACTGAGCTGAAAATATAAGTATCTTGATTTTTTTTTGATTATTTTTACAGATTACTGTTTTTAAAATTTAATATATATATAGCACTTTGTCTATTCTGTATCTTTACAAATCCTTATCTGTTTAAAAACTTTCATTTGTGTCTCAATGCTTGCTGTCTGTAGGCTATTTTCCCACCCTCCCTCCCTGTTGGTGTCTTGCTCTTATACTTGGTGGCTTTGCAGTTGCCCATCCCTACTGTGACACTCCTCCCAGTCTAGTGTCATTAGCTCATTCTGCCTAATACAGAGAGAACATTTGATAAGGCCTTCTGTTCCTCCTTTTTCCCTTTCAAAAAGAAAAACAAAACTTTTTTTTTTTCGCCTGAACCTCCTTGTGTTCTGACTGTGCTTCTCAAACATTTTGGAAATATACAGTATATTTCAGAGCATTTATTATAACTGTAATAGCCTTAATATTGCTACAACTCAAGTGCTCTAGGTTGCACTGCATCTGAAGTGTTTGTGTATTTTAGCTGCTTTTCTGTATATATAGACTTTTCTGTTTCTTTTACTAAATAAGCTCTGTAAAGTTGTTTTATTGCATTCCTGCCTGTATCTCTGAGGTTTTTTTTTGCACTTTTAAAGTTTGTTTTTGCTTAGTTTAATTGGTAGGCTACACACTCAAGTGTGCTAGCCAAATTAAAGCATTTACTGTGTTTCTGTACCTAATTTCTGCTACTTTGTAAAAAAAAAAAATCCTTGTTTCCTGCCTTTACTGAACTAGAATAGTCCAGTCTTCAGGTATTGCTGATCTCTGGGCTGTGTCATAGTTCCTGTGTTGCCCATATCCTTATTTGGATAGGAGGAAGCTTCTTTGTTCACCAGTGAGAGTGGGGAGCTCTGAGCAGCCTATCTGTCCCTTGAGGAGTGGTTCCAGCCCAGTGACCTGTAGCTTATGGGCCGTTTTGTGTCATAGTTCCTGTGTTGCCCATATCCTTATTTGGATAGGAGGAAGCTTCTTTGTTCACCAGTGAGAGTGGGGAGCTCTGAGCAGCCTATCTGTCCCTTGAGGAGTGGTTCCCGCCCAGTGACCTGTAGCTTATGGGCCGTTTTGGGCCATTTCCTATCTCTTTCTAACCCCCTGCTTTAAAGCCAGCTTTAGTGCACTTTTGCACTTGTAATTTAAAGTTTGTCCTGTTTTTTGCATTTACCTGTTGAGGCTACACACTCAAGTGCGCTAGCCTGTGTTACATATTTACTGCATTTTCCTGCTATTTGTTGAAAAAAAGAAAAACAAAAAAAAAAATTATCCTTGTTTCCTGTCTTTCCTGACCTAGAGTAGTCCAAATACAGGCTTTGCTGCATTCTGGACTTTTGGAAAGTTCCTGTGTTGCCCATTTCCTTTCTTGGATAGAGGGAAGTTTCTTTGTTCACCAGTGGCAGTGGGGAAGTTAGAGCAGCCTATCTATCCCTGGAGGAGTGTTCCCAGCACAAGAATCTGGTAGTCTATTGGCCGTTTTGGGCCAATTTCTAACTCTTTCAAGTCCCCCTGTATAAAATCCGCTTTGGAGAGGTTTTTGCACTTGTTACTACTCAGCCAAGCTCCTTATGGTCCGGCAGAGTGGTGCTAGCAGCAGAGAGGCCAAAAGAGCGACTGCTAACCTGATAAAAGTGTTTTTTCCTGCTACTATCTGGGCGACTGTCCGATCTAGCTAAACTGCAAGTATTTCTGCTTCTTGAACTGTTTTAAACTGTTTAAAGTTGTTTTTGCACCTGCACTTTTAAAGTTTGTCCTGTTTGTTGCATTTACCTGTTGAGGCTACACACTCAAGTGCGCTAGCCTGTGTTAAATATTTATTGCATTTTCCTGCTGTTTATTGCAAAAAAAAAAATTATCCTTGTTTCCCGTTTTTCCTAACCTAGAGTAGTCCAAATACAGGCTTTGCTGTATTCTGGACTTTTGGAAAGTTCCTGTGTTGCCATTTCCTTTCTTGGATTAAGGGAGGCTTCTTTGTTCACCAGTGACAGTGGGGAACTTAGAGCAGCCTATCTATCCCTGGAGGAGTGTTCCCAGCACAAGAATCTGGTAGTCTATTGGCCATTTTGGACCAATTTCTAGCTCTTTCAAATCCCCCTGTATAAAACCCGCTTTGGCGAGGTTTTTGTGCTTGTTACTACTCAGCCAAGCTCCTCGTGGTCCTGCAGAGTGGTGCTAGCAGCAGAGAGGCTAAAAGATCGACTGCTAACCTGATAAAAGTGTTTTTTCCTGCTACTACCTGGGCGACTGTCCGATCTAGCTAAACTGCAAATATTTCTGCTTCTTGAACTGTTTTAAACTGTCTATAGTTGTTTTTGCACCTGCACTTTTAAAGTTTGTCCTGTTTGTTGCATTTACTTGTTGAGGCTACACACTCAAGTGCGCTAGCCTGTGTTACATATTTATTGCAATTCCCTGCTGTTTGTTGCAAAAAAGAAAAAAAAAAAAGTTATCCTTGTTTCCCGTCTTTCCTGACCTAGAGTAGTCCAAATACAGGCTTTGCTGTATTCTGGACTTTTGGAAAGTTTCTGTGTTGCCATTTCCTTTCTTGGATAGAGGGAGGCTTCTTTGTTCACCAGTGGCAGTGGGGAGCTTGGAGCAGCCTATCTGTCCCTGGAGGAGTGTTACCAGCGCAGGAATCTGGTAGTCTGTTGGCTGTTTTGGGCCAATTTCTAGCTCTTTCAAGTCCGCCTGCATAAAACCCGCTGTAGCGCGGCTTTGCATGATTTTGTGCATAGCGCGGCATCGAGCAGCGCCGCTTATTTGGGTTTGAGCCTTGGAACTGATCTAGTTCTCATAATAAACACCCTATTCCTACGCTAAAGCCTAGCACTTGCTCACTAAAGCAATTATATAAGTCAGCACTAAAAAATTAAAAGCACTACACCCTCACAAACTCCCCTTGAGTAATTTGTTCCCCATTAGCCCTTTTTTTCAATTATAAAGGAATTCCCAATACTATTCTAGCATGTCCAAAGGTCAGTTGTCAATCTCCTCTCCGGTCCAGCTGGTGAACCTGGGAATCTTGAGGCAATGTTACAACTACCTAATGTACACAGACAACCCTCTCCTCCTCCCAACAAATTCCAACACATGTGAGAGATGCAACCATATAGCCAAACTGGAGGCTAAGCTCTCTCAACTCAGTACTGGCGTAACCAGTCAGGAGGAGAAGGAAACCACACTCACTACAATTCCAGTCTCACATAGACCTACCACGACAGCAAACCAAACACATAAACACACAAAAACATACTTGGAGGCTCTAAATAAAAATCTGCCTAAGCAGCAGAGACCTCCAAAGCAGACACCCAAGCAACCGCTACCCCAAAACAAAACACGTGCAACACATAGCTCACAAAGCCAGTGTGCCGAACAGTCACAGCCCTTAAGGCTAAACAACACACCTGATACACTTGTAATAGGTAACTCTATCATCAGGCACACTGACGTCCCGCTCACCAGGCTGAACAAGGAGAAGGTCACGGTGAGCTGCCTGTCGGGCGCTAGGATCCGCCACATAACACAAGCACTCAGGTCACTCCAAGGCAAGTACAAATATGACTCAGTCATTGTCCATGCTGGTGTGAATGACCTGAGACGTACCTCCCTAGACTACATGAAAAGAGACATAGAGGAGCTCTCTGAGCATGTAGCCCAGGCCGGTATGACCCTGACCTTGAGTAGCATCTTACCCTCACCAAGAATGATGCCACAGTATGAAGACAAGATTATCAATGTCAACAATTGGCTTAAGTATTGGTGTCATTCAAAGGGGATCCAATGCCTGTCAGCCTGGGATGACATGCTCGACAAGCCACGATGCTTCGCTAGGGACGGCTTGCACCTGTCACCCCTGGGCTTTCGGATATTGGCAAAGGCTCTTGCTACCCCCATAGTGCCTTTTTTAGGCAAGGCTCAAAAGACAAACCCACCTCCATAGGTATCACAAGGGATAAGAAACTAAGAGTAATGCTACTCAACGCCAGAAGTCTAAACCTCAAGATGCACACACTCGAAACTCTCCTTAGCATGGAGAACATCGATATCTGTGCAGTAACAGAAACCTGGTTCAAGGCTCTTGAGAGCACCCCAGCACTACCAGGTTATACCTCATACCATGCTTTTCGGCCCCAAAACTTGGACCGAACCACAAAAGGAGGGGAGTATCAATATTCACAAAGATACCCACACCTCCAGGTTGGTGGCACAGCACGAAGCATCAGAGACTATCCATGTGCAACTAACAGTGGGTAAAACTGCCTTCCAGTTTATAGCCTGCTACAGACCACCCTCCCAAACCCAGGAACCCCACTCGGCCTTCCTAAGAACACTGGAAAATATGAAGATCTCACCAAACACCATTATATTGGGTGACTTCAACTACCCAACCATAGACTGGGAGCATTACTCTAGCTCCAACACCCTAGCCCAAAGGTTCCTAGAATTTATAAACTCAAATGCTATGGAACAACTTGTTACCACTCCCACAACAGGGGAAAACATACTGGACCTGATCATCACCAACATGGGGACTCTATGCTCCAGACCAGAAGTGTATCCCTCACTGGTAAGATCAGACCATAAATTAATCTCACTGGATATTCACATCCCGACCCCACCCCATGCCCAGAAAACCACAGTGAAAAACTTCTCTAAAGCAAATTTCACACTCCTCAAAACCGAGGTGGAATCCTTCAAAGCCCCCGGGCCTGTGGATAATATGGCCCAGACCACAAAATCCTTTATAAACGCATTCTATGAACACCTTCAGGAATGCATGGATCATGCAATCCCAAATAAAACCAATACCCAATCCTCCAAAGGCAGACGTCCTGTCTGGTGGACCCCAGCCATAAACAAACTATACAATAGAAGGAGGAAGCTACTACATGACAGAGTAAAATCCCAAAAAGGGAAGGCATCTCTGATCAGTATTAGCAAAAAACTATGGGCACTCATAAAATCGTCTAAGGCCAGCTTTGAGAGAAAAATTGCACAGGACACTAAGGATAATCACAAGGCTTTCTTTAGTTATGTTAGGATCCTGGGTGGGAATTCCCAGATATGCTCAGAATTAGTCCAAAATGACAAAAAATACACCGAACCCACAGACATTGCCAACATCCTAGCTGACAGGTTCAGCGCAAACTTCTCCCCCCCTCCCCACCAAAAGGGCTAATATCTATCCCAGCAGAGTGCTGCCCCCCTGACATCTCAGATGCTCAGATAAGAGCTGCCCTCTCCAAAGCAAGAAACACAGCATCAATGGGACCAGACGGTGTCCCAGGCTGCGTCCTACATGAACTCCAAGAAGAGCTAAACCCAAACCTAAAACTACTGTTCAATCTCAGCCTTACTACAGGATATGTACCCAAAGAGTGGCGTACAGCAACAGTGGTCCCTCTCCACAAAGGTGGTGTCTCAATGGATCCTGGAAACTATCGCCCCATAAGTCTCACTAGCTTGGTCTGCAAAGCTATGGAAAGGATCATCATGGACCTTATAAATAAAGATATTGGGGACCTACAGACACTGGATCCTACCCAGTTCGGCTTTGTTAAGGGCAGATCCTGCCTCTTAAACCTGGTCGATTTCTTTGAAACAGTCACCAAGGCCATTGACAAGGGGAAGGTGGTCCACACAGCCTACCTGGACCTCGCTAAAGCCTTCGATACAATACCTCACTCTGGCATTATAGATAAGCTCACCAGCTTAAATATAAACCCCTATGTCACTAGATGGGTTGCAAACTGGCTCAAGGACAGAACCCACATGGTTAGAATAGCTGGAGCCATGTCAGACTCCAAACCAGTTACAAGTGGCATCCCACAAGGCTCAGTCTTGGGACCTCTCTTGTTCGGTATATATTTCTCGGAGGTACAGGCCAACATGGAAGGACTGTGGCTGACCAAGTTCGCAGATGACTGCAAACTGGGCACCATAATAGACTCTCCAGCTGACACAAGCATCCTCCAAAAGGGCCTCATAGAAACAGACAACTGGTGCCAGAGCCATGGCCTCAAGCTAAACGCCAAAAGTGTATAGTCATCCCTTTGGCAAAACAAAGTGCCCACAAATTACCACATAGGTGGTAATCCATTAAGTACAGAAGAAGTAATTAGGGACCTGGGGACCCAAGTTGATAGCAATCTCTCATTTGACAACCACGTGGCCAAAGTGGTTAGAAAAACATTTTGTATAGCCCACCTAATCATGAAGGGATTCACATCTAGGTCAGGGGAGGTCATCGTGCCTCTTTATTCATCCCTCATCAGGCCCATAATTGAGTACAATGCCCCTTTTGGGATGTACCTTACCAGACACCTGCAGCAACTGGAAAGACCCCAAAAGTACCTCACAAAGAGGATCAAGGGGCTCAAACAGATGCCGTATGCTGCCCGGTTAAAGAAACTCCAGCTCTACTCAGCGGCATACCGCCTGCTCAGAGGCGATCTGTGCCTGACGTATAAAGCCATGTCCAACCCGGAATTAATGGACATGCTGCACCTCAGAAAATCCAAATCCCATCGAGCTACGTGCTCGAGGGACTTAAACCTCAGCACTGAAATAAATAGGACATGCTGGAGGGACAGATTCATAACCCAGAGGCTCCCTTCACTCTGGAATAAAATCCCAGTCCAGGTTAGGCAGAGTCCCTCATTGACTCTCTTCAAGAGGAATCTTGATGAGTGGATGGGAGATCGTAGGTTTACCCCGGGTATCACTTCTGTGTCACTGTTAGACAGAGGCACAGTATACTAACCTCAAAAAAGGGCATAGCAAAATTAATTTAAAATGGGTGGCGAAAGCCATACACACTCTGGCTAGGCTTATAAATGCCCTAGGGCAGATAGCCTAGTATGAACCTATGAACCTATATTATTTCTTAGTAATTCTGGATTTTCAGACTAACAAAATTGCTTCTTGCATTTTTTCCAGCATGAACAATAGTTTGGATTTATCCATAATGTTGTTGTCTTCACAACTGATGATAGTCTTTACATTTCTATATCTGGTAATCATGTGCCACCTACTGACCAATCTTTTAAATGATGATTTAATGCTAAACTAGGCTTATTAGGATACCGTAAAAAGTTTAACATCAGTGAATTAAATTTTTTACATATTCTTTAGGAGGAGGAAGAGAAGTTATTTGTATTAAATATAAAAGTTTTGGGAAGATTATTTTAATTAAGGTAAATCTCTCATACATTGTTAAAAAAATTCCATTTATTCAAGAGATGTTTTATATTATTTAAAATACTAATATAATTGGTTGATATTACATCATTAAAATTGTCTGAAAGTATAACCCCTAATTATTTTATTCTATTATCCAATGCTATATATTTATAAAATGTCTTACTTATACTGATTTTATAATTAATAGGTAAAATCTTAGTTTTATCGTCATTAAATTTGAGTCCATATATATTTTGAAATATTACCATTGCATCAAATAATGCTTGCAGAGGATGGTTATAATCAGACAGGGTTAATAAAATATCGACTGCAAATAAATGGATCTAAGAATTTAATTTATGATTAAATTGAATACCTTTGATATTAATGTTAGTTCCAATAAAGTTGGCAAATGGCTCTATAACTAAGGCAAAAAATAATGGTGATAAAGGGCACCATTGTTTGGTACCCTTAGTAATTGCAATATATTTAAATGTATATGATCCAATTTTAATGTAAGCAAAATAATTTTCATAAAGTATTCTGAGCACTTGTATAAAGTTTTTGTAGAAATTACATTCTTTAAGTACCAAAAGTAAGTAGTCCTAATATACTGAATCAAAGGCACTATTAATGTCTAGGCTTACCAAAGTTAAATTTCATTTTGTATTTTTAAAATAGCCTATCATTGTAAGTATTCTATTAATGTTATATGAATTTCTGTTTAGAATAAAACCTGTTTGATCTTTGTTATAAAGGTAATAACTGTTTGATTCTATTGGTGTGTATTGCAACTGTTTATAATCAATATTTATTAAAGAGATTGGCCTATAAGAAGAACAGTCTATTTCATATTTATCTGATTTTACTATAGGTAAAATGAGTGTATATTTCCAGGATGGAGGTTTATTTTTTAATTCACTGACTAATGAATATACTTTTAACAATAGTACTAAAGCTTCTTTAGGAAGAAGTTTATGTATCTCTCGAATGCCATGATTTCCAAGGGCTTTATTCATCTTTGGTTTGTTAATTTGAAATGTTAGTTATGTCATAGTTATAGGTTTATCCATTAACTTTTACGTAAAAGTCTGAAGAAGCCTACGGGTGAAAGCGCTTACTGCAATAAACTGCTTTTTATCTCATTTTGGAGTTTGGATCGTTGCTTGGATTTTCATTTATGTTATTTGTCTGAATGCCATTAGGAGCCCACATTTGAACTTTATGACATTTTTGCTATCTTTCTTTACATCTTGTGTGGGATCCGTGCTCCGTTTGATGTGTGTGCTGTGCTTGTTTCTTGTTATTTATCCATTAACTTTATTTGATCTTTCAATAGTTTATTCTTAATAAATCTTTTAAGAAATGTTTTTGTTTTATCCTGTGAGTCTATCTCTCGATTGCATAACTTGACAGAACTAAAATGAGTTCTGAAAGCCTCTAGAATGTCTTCTAAGTCTGTAACCTACTTTTTATTTCCAGGAATATAAACCTCTTTAATTAGATTAGATTTAAGAATCTTATTAGTTCTGTTTGCTAATCTGCGTTGGCTTTTAGGATTTAGGGAATAATAATTCATTGTAATCTTCTCTAAGTCAATTATGCTTTTGTGGTGCAATGTTTCTAAATATTTTTTATTTCATGGAGTTACTTCTCTAAATCTTTTCTACCTTTTTGAATATCTAATTTAAGCTTATCCACTTTATTTTTATATTATATCAAATCTGTATCCCATTGTTTTTTCTTTTATATACCAAGAAATAATTTTACTATACAAATATGATTTTAAAGAATCCCAAACAAAAATTTCAGAAATATCTTCAGTGAAATTAATATTTATGAAAAATTGAATGTGTTTATATAGAAGATCCTTGAACTCTACCAAACTGGTTATATATGAATGTATTCTAGTGACTGAAATATTATTTTTGGTATTTGTCATTAATTCAAAGATGATAGAGTTGTGATCAGATAATGGGCATGAAATAACATTAACTCTATCAAGTTTTGTTACTAAATCACTTGAAATATACACCCTGTGTATCTTAGATTGTGTGCCATGTCTATATGAAAAGTGTGTAAAAATAATGAATTTACCTCTGAATAGTTATTAATATCTTTCAGCATATCTATGAATTATTTTAGGACTTTAGATGAATATGATTTTTTATGCTTATTTATAGCATTTGTATCAGTGTCTTCTAATATACCGTTAGTCTCCAGCTAAAATAGTGCTTCCTTTAGAGTGTTGTATAATCTCATCAAGCTGTTGTTTAACTATCCTAACTCCTAGCCCTGGTATATAGTAAACATTAAAGTGTATAATCTGCCATTAGTTTCTAAAGTTACTAAACAAAACATTACTGTATTATCATCATAAGTATTTAAGACTGTGGGCATTGGTACCATATTTTTCCATAAAATTGCAATACCTCTTTTCTTTTGTATGTGATAACTAACAAATACAGAGTATGAGTTTGTTGTCTGTCAACATCTTATCTTAATAGATGTGTTTCTTGAAGAAATATAAGTTGACCATTAAATATCTTTAAGTATTTATATAGACTACCCCTCTTGCCTCCATTATTTAAACCATTTACAGTAATAGAAATACACTTCATAAATTATATATTTGCTGGCATGTATTAATTATGTGTTTTCAATTAAAGAAAAAAATGAAAAAGAAAGCAAAGGGAAGATAACATATCAATTAATAATCATCTTATGAATATGACTATAGTTTTATGTATTTTTAGTTGTACTTGTCTAGTTAAAAATGATGCACAACAAAACCAATATGTTTATATAATACAATATTAAAATTGAAATAAATCATAACTCAGCCAGCCAATGAGGTTAAACACCACTCCTTTGAATAACATAACCATTCAAATATACCCTCTAACTTTCTTATTCAAAACTGAATCCCCTGCATATATTTAATTTTAAAATTAACAGAAAGATATATGTTAAATTAATTTGACTTTTATCCATATTTATAGATGTTAATGTATATCACAACACATTCTCTTGGATTGAATTATACTCCAAACAAATTCTATATGGTATCCTCCCACACCTCTCCTAATGTATGATCTTCTATCCCAATGTAAATAGATGTACTTTACATTATCAATCATGGTGGTATAATAAACATATGAATCAAATTTCTGAGTTCATCAACAAGCATCCATAGTGTAGCTTGAAAAACTAGTGTTAGAGAGAATACTAGTATTTCTAAATATGCTCTAACCATGATAATTAAAGTTTATCTCAGTTCATAATCAGGGATAACTTGGATCAGTATAAGAAAGTCAAAAACTGTATTTCTATATAACAGGTAGCTATAAAAGTGTGTTGAGAAAATCTATAAAACATAACTACCACTGAAATTGCTTCAGCTGTGTATGTGCAGGGTTGGAACACAGGCAGAACTGCTTCTTACTACTTTTAGCTTAGCTTATATATATTTTTCCTTTTTTTTCTTTTTTAAAAGGTATAAAGTCATCTAACACACTAAATCAACACATTATGACCATTGCTTTTAAAATATCTAAAACAGGCAAATGTGTATATAGAGTATTAAATGTGTGCTTACAAAAGAAATAATGACCATTTACCACTTAACCCATATCTTTTGTTTAACGGAATACTAATATTAATATATGAGATCGTCAGTGAATATAAAGAAAACAGTATTTTTACCATTCAGTTAAGTCTGTCTATTAAAGGGAGCATATTTAGTCATAGAAAAGAAACTGTAATCAAGATGAAAATGAACCAATGCTGGATATGATCTCTTGTGATTCCTGTAATGTTTAGAAACAAAAGTGCTTAACTCTGATAAATTCAAATGTTTTATAAGTCTGCAAGACATTTTCTTAACTGAATTTCAAAGTGTTCTGTTTTTGAAACTGTAAAGGAGCACATCTGTTAAATTAAATCATATCATTATGTACAGATTGCTTCACAATTTATATCGGTTTGTTTCTGTTGTCATAAGCTGCAAAACTTTCAATATAATAAACCAATCTAAATATAAAAGCAGATGTTGCTTTTTTGCTTTTACTTTACCATAAAAATTAAATAGCATTACTTTGCTAAATTAAAGCATTTTCATTGTTGCAACATAATTCCGGATATATGTCTAACACCTTATGCATTGTATATAGATTTCAATAACCTCACCTTTACCGTTAGAAAAATAGTAGCATAAGATTAGGTAAAAATGAATTACGATTGTAAAATAAATGTGAAATCATAAAACAATCCCCATCATTAGCTGTCTAATGACAGTGGCCAGCAAAATTTGAAACTCTGAGCACATTGCATTGACCAAAGTCAGAGATGTATACTCTATAATGTGTTTAATTTTAAAGGGTGTAGCTAATCTCTCCAGGGAGAATAATTGTATTGCTTCATTCTTCACTAATGTAACCCATTATTGAATACAGTTCTGCATTTTGTAGCCTTTAGACAATCACAATAAGAATGAAAAAGATAGAGTAAATCTTTACAAGAAAAAAAACAGAGTTGGAAACTCAAACTAAGTCTGTTTCTTATAGTTTCCTAAAATGTGACTTTTGTCTTGACTTTAAAGCAATACATAAGGACATTTTTTAAAATCTTTGCAAAAAATGTAATGTACTGGGAAAACACACCACTGTGGGGAATGTATCACTAAAGATTAATACTGGTAATAGAAAAAAAAAATGAAAGGTGCACCACAGAATGACTTTCAGGATTGTGATGTAAGCTTCCTCTTACAGTCAAAAGAATTAATGCACTTATTTAAAAAATGATATATGTGTATGCAAAGTAGAAAATATCAACCCCAGGTTATGTAATCAAGCATCTTAAATGCTATTATATCACATAGAAGTTTAGTACAGAGGAATAAGGCTTTGAGCTGCTAACAAAGTTCATCCCTTAGTCCTACTTTTGACTCGGTTAGTCTCCCTTTGCCTGGGTCTATATTATATCATTTAACGCTTAAAAAAGTGAACGCTGATTGATCGACCTAATTTAAGTGAAAGCTTACAATCTCGAACTGTCAGATCAGTGATTTTTTTCCCAGGGAAAAAAATCGCTGATCCAAAACACATACACACAACACAAGCACACCAAACAAACAGAAATCCACACACATACACCTAAAATCTGATACCTAACCCTACACTAAACTATGCACACACCACTAACTACCCACTTACCTTAACCCAAACCCTAACCCTAAGGTCCGTCACTATCGCACACTCACCTCACTCGCTCTTTAACCCTAACTCACTTAAATCCGCCCTAACCCTCATGTCCACTTAATCGCATACACACCTAACCCGAGCCCTAACCCTAACTCACCTAAATCACCCTAACACTCACATCCACACAATCGCACACTTACCTGAATCCAACTTTCCACCATAACACTGAAAATACCGAAGCAACAGAAATGGACAACCAAATTCTTTCCCTAGGAAAAAAATTGAGTTTCTGCTGCTTCGATATTTTGCAGTTTCGCGAAAATAAGTTCAATCAATCAGCATTCGCTTTTTTAAGTGTTTGAGGATATAATATAGATCCCTTTGCCTAATATGTCATCCCAGGAAAAAAAGCACTTGTTCCTGTTGGGTTTATCTTGTTAATATTTTAAGGGTGTTTGCTCTAGACAGAAAAAAATGTCACTTTTGGTGTCCCACAAGGCTTTGTCCTAGGTCCCCTGCTCTTTTGTATATATTTCTGTTACATAAAAGCTGATATCAAAACAACATGGCTAACCATGTTTGCAAACTGAGGGTGTTTATTAAATTCTATTCTGATACGCAAATTCTACAGCAATGGCTGGACCAAACAAATGATTGGTGTCTAAATCATGGGTTTATCTTTAAACCCAAGAAATGCAGCATGGTTTCCTTTGGTAAATCTAGCATCACTCCTGCTTGCCATATAGAAAACATTCCACTTAAATTTGACATAAATTCTGCGACTTGGTTACATATGTTAACAGACTCTGCTTTGACCACCATATCTCTGTAGTGCTTAGAAAATCCTACGACCTTGTACAGTTTATACCTTTGTAGTATCCTTAAGGTCCAAAGAAATAACAGTCATACTTTAATCCTGCTTTAGTAGGCTCATCATTACATGTAATGCATCCTTTGGCATGTACCTCTCTAATCACCTAAACCTCGGTGTTTCCTCATCAACAAGATCTCATGTTTTAGTCCCCTTAGCTACTGTAATAGAGCACAAGCTCTGTCACTGTACTCACTGTCATACAGACTTCTGTGGGGTGATCTCTGATTGCTTTTCTGTGCCATGAATGACCCAACACTCCCTGAACTACTTCACCTAAATAGAGCAAGTGGTAAAGTAAACACACCTTCTTGAGATCTAAACCTATGCTATCACATCAACAATACCAGACAGTGTAACAAACACCTAACCTAATGTATTCCTAATTTCTGGAATAGGCTGCTTTTCCCTGTCAAGCAGAGTACTTACCTAGCAATGTGTAAAACCATTCTGGATGGCTGGATGAGTGATTGCAAATTTCCACCAGGATATATGGAGAAAGTATTCTTAATGGGAGACACTGTTAGTCACCCCCCAGTGTTGGGTGATGTGGTTTATCCTCTTGATGGTATGCTTTGGCCATAAGCTTAATAAGAACCTATAAGCTGGATACTAAAACTTATGAAATGATGAAGCTATCTTGGGGCAGCTGTGTAAAATACAAGATTCCTTGTTAAGTAGATTTAACCCAGCAACTCTAAAAATAACTGCTTAGCCTTAACTGACAAAATTACTTTGTGAAGTATACATATGATCTAAACAGATGTTTGTACAGAAAAATGAGTTTTATCCAATGATACCACAAATAAAATAAAGTAAATATTATTTTGGATGGGATTGTCTCTATGTATTCCCGATATGGAGAAGTTTGCCCCTACATTTTCCCACTTTCCTATTCCACTCTCAGGTTGCTCAAAACTGGCAAATGAGAGGTTACTTAAAACATAAAACTCAGTCTTGGAATCATATAAACCACAATTTAAGCCCACACATATCCCTACACATTCAGCTATCATGTAAGTTGGATAAACAAATATATCAAGTAAACATGCTGGAGCAAACAGAAAATCAGATTACTTGATTATCTGAAAGGAATCCACTTCTTTTACACCTCTGGTTAACAAAGTTTTACATCCTACCTGTTTCTGCACAAAGGAGACAAAAACACATTATCTACACTTAAATTGATTTACAGCAACCTATAACCAGTCAATTGGAACAAAGAAATCCAAACAATAATATTTTGAAGCAGACTAGAATGGTATTGGATAATTACAGGCAACATTTTCAAGTTATGGGAGGGATGGAGCAAAAGGGAAAAAAAGCTTAATTAGGAGAATGATAGAGAAAGGGGCTGTGACTTAGTTACAAGAGGTGAAGCTTAAACAAAAGAAGACACAGTAGATGGGGGAATGGTTTGTTGCTGCTTAAACTTAAGATGAAGGTGGTAGGAAAATGTGGTGATGATTCTGGTGAGGAAAAGCTTAAGGATGAACATTATAATGCCAAGGAAGATCAGATGGGAAGAAGATAATAGTGGAGTCAAAGTGTTTTGGAAAGAAATGGAAGATTGGAAATATATTGCACTAATGAGTACTTCCCTGCATTTCTGAGGCCTCTGTGAGCCATTGTATAGTATGGATAGGGAAAATGAGCTTGACTTTTAATGTGACTGTATATAATTCAGGGATAGAAACCATGGAAGGTTGGAGAGAAATTGGAAAGCCCAAGTAGTTGTGAAGGGTGGGAGATTTAGGAAGGATGGCTGTATATATGGAGGAGGATACATGAGAGAAAGAAGCAGTATAGCTTTTCTAGAGGGGAAGACAAAAAGGGAAGTAAATATGTTGATAGATTTTGATTTGAGGGGTAATATAGACTGGAAGGTGGAAATAGGGGTAAGAATGTATCAGATCTTCTGGTAGTAAGTTTACATGTTAAACTGGAAAGAGAGAAGTAGAAAGATGGTGTAGGTGGATACCGTGTTATAGAAATCTAAGAAAAGGAGACTAAAAGGTTAAAGGGTATTATTACAGGTAATGGGGCTGAATCTAGCTCAAGGAACATACAATAATGGCATGTGGTGGGGTGCCACACAGTCCATCTGAAAAAAGACAGATTATGTCTGTGGTTTTTGGGAAGGCAGGAGAATGCTGAAGTGAAACCTCTAGAAATTCAATGGAAGGGAATACAAGAGGTGTTAGATAAGAAAATAGGAGTGAGACTGGTCAGAAGTACTTTGAGAGAAGACATAGTAAGAACCCCAATATCAGAAAAATGGGTGTTGGAAAACAGACTAGTAGATAAAGTTGATATGTGATGAGGACATATGGAAAAGTTGGGAAGGTTTTTCACATGAAAAGTGCAGGAGAGAAAGCAGAGTCAGATTAAAGATGGACTGAAAAGAGAAGATGGCATTGTGAGGTATGATAAAGAAGATATTAAGGAGGCAATGTGGAGTTTTTAGAATAACATTTACCTGTCAAGAGTACCATGGAAATATAAGGGAGAAAGAGTGAGTGGCACCTAAATGCAGTGGCAGGGTGAAACATTGGGGGAAGTGAGTAGGGAACAGTTGGATAAGGAAATACAATTGTTACAGGTAGAGAGGGTGTAGAAAGGATGTGTAGGTGCTTGAAGGTGCGGAAGGCTCCAGAAGATGGATTATCTGGTGAATGTTATAGGATATGGGGAAAGATGGAGAGGCAAGACATTCTGAGAGTTATATGATGGCTTACTAAAAAGGTCACTACTGGCTTCTTTTAGTAGTGTCAAAGTAGAGTTATTACCTTCGGAGGGGTCAGTAAAATTTTGAACTAAGCGGATATAGACCTGTCATCTTTATTAATACTGGTGGCAACATTCTGGTATAAATTCTTGAAAGGAGCGTATTGGAAATTATTTTTAAATTATTCGGGGTAGGGTAAAGATTTTTTCTGTTTTTTTGACATTCATAAATGTTCATGGTTAAGTATGATTATTTATTCACAACTTTGGAAGAGATTGGTATAGGTCCAAGAAATAGAGAATGTATTGAGTTCTTTGAAGACAATAGACAGAATTTGAGACTTGAGTATAACAGGAACATGACTGTGCTAGTAAGAATGTGAATGGGGATGGGCAAAAAAAAGAGAAGTTGATCAGAAGGAAAGAGGTAGTTAATAATCTGGGTTTAAGCATTTGAAGACAGTGTAAGAAGATCACAGCGAATTGTTAAACCAACATAATAGCTTGTTGAGTAGTTAGATTAATAAATCCAATACACTTGTGGGAAAATAAATGTGGTGCAGATGACGATACTTCTGAGGAAGCTGTATATGTTTAGGTACAACTTACCAGGGAAATATTTAAAGTGGGTTCAGATGATACAGGGGAGTTGAATAAATGTGGGTAGAGCAATAAGGGGGAGTAAGATAAAATAAAGATTACAAATTGGGGGAATATGGGGACTTTGAGGTATGCCTAATGCTCAGACGTACTTGCAGGTAGCACATCTAATATTTAAAATAGGTACCCAGAAAGATTTAGAAGTAGGGATGAGGAGCGGCAGAGTGACAAGTTAACATTGATTTTGGAGGTGTGGAAGTCAGAAGGATGTAGGTGACAGACATTTAAGGAGATTAGATTAATGATTGTGTGGAAGAATCTTAATGTTAAAATACAAGGCAAAGTTTTGAATTGGAAGAGGTGGAGAAGGGGGCCAAACAAAGCATTTGCATAGAAGGCAGTAGGAGGAATATAACTGGAAGCTTATAAGTTGGGAGGAAGGGACAGAAAGGTTTGGTCTGAATGAAGGGAAATGGTTACAATTTATGCAGTTAGGAAGGTTAGGTATAATGCAGTCAATACAGGAAGAAGAGATTCTTAGTGTTGAAGAGGGTGGTGATTTACAATTAGAAGGTAAATGCAGGAAAATTTATGCAAGGTTAGTGGAAAATAAATATGGATGGGTAAAGAAAACATTAAGGAGGTGGGGGATAGTGGAAGGTGTAGATATAGCTGAGGAAGAACAGATTGAGGTGCTAATAAGATACATTAAACTAAAAGCTGTGTCTGTAATTTGGGATCAGTATCTGAGGTGATTGCACAGATGGCTCAGAACACCACTTCAGTTACAGAGATACTGCAATTCAGGGAAAAGGAAATGTTAGATGTATAGAGACAAGGGGGTAGGAAATCCTACATATGTTTTGAGAGTCCCATGCAATCAGATATATGGAATTGCTATATATAGGAATGGGAAAGGGTGTATAGAGGGTGTGCTCCAAAATGTTGGAAGTGTTTGCTCTTGGACTTGGGTAGAGAAGAAGATTGGTGGGGAGAGCAAGGCAAAGTACAATTACCTTACCTGTGAGGATGGGTAAGGACTTTTATAGCCAAAGGTTGGGGGGATGGCAGAGAAGTTGGTAGAGTGATATGGTGAAAGTCAGTAATGTGATGACATATTATCAACTAGCAGTTCAAGAGAATAATAAAATTATAGCTAAACTGAGGCTGGAATAAGAAAAAGTCCTGGATGGGTGTAATGGGTGATACATTTAATAAACGGTTTATTTTAGGCTTATGGGGATAGAGTAGATGTCACATTTTCTATTTCATGTTATATGAGACATGCACTGTCAAGGGCTGGTATTTCTCCCTAAAGAAGGTGGGTTTGGGGAAAACAAATGTGTAGCTAGGACATAGAATAAAAACAACATGCCATCAAAAAGTATATACAAGAATATCATGTCTGGAATTAAGGTGCATATATGTATATACTACTATTAAGTGCCAAGAGATAAGAAAATGTTTTGATGATTGTGTTTATGAACTTGTATGTTGCAAAAATGTTCAATCAAAAGTATATAAAAAATTATCTCGAGCTCCATATTTAACCATAGAAAGAACAAGACACAAAATTCTTACTAGTGACCTCGTATTCCATCCTGTATGCAGAAGATGGGCTTTATCCTTCTCTTCCTGCATATATCCCACAAATTGTATATGTGGCATTAACAGAAAAAAATCAGAAATCGTGAACAGTCTCAGTCTTTACTTTATAACACTTACACATCACTCCTATGTTTAAATACAGGTTTTTCTGTACCGCAGCCAAAATAGTTTTAACTACCACAGTATTTTCTATCATTACTATGGCCAGTCGAATACTGAATGCATACGCCATTTCATATTTTGCTTATTCCAGTCCTCACCACCTCAGTGACCTAGTTAGTCAGTAAAGCTTGGACATAAACATTTGCTTTGTCAGCTGTTATGTGTTCCTGTGAAGGGCTTACTTTCTTCACTTGTGTTAAGGAGATCTTTCTTAGAATAAGCATTGTGTCCAGTGATGCTCCGGCATTTTCTAGTACAGTTTTTAGACTGACCAGTAAGGGATCTTTTTTTAGCATGTGTGGATTAGATACAGTTGAAAATTAACTGATGCTCACAGCAGTCCAAAGTGCACAGCCGTTAAGTTAAGATCTGGATTTTGTCCAGGCTTGATTGTTACATGTCTGCTGAGTAATGACTGAAGCTTGCTTTGCTGACCTTTATCACTATAACATGGAAATAAGACAGCAGGCTTCTGCACTTATGTTTGACCTTCAAAAGTGTGAATGGTAAAATGCAACTACATTTTTCACAAAGCAATTCCATGATTGAAATATCTTGGAGATTCCGCTTTACTCTGAGGTACAGTAACATTGGAGTTAGTATATGTAAGAAGCAGAGGGGGGAATACACGATCTTTTGTTCCAGATGGTGCAGGGAGCAAACTCCCCCTGCTAAACACCTTAAAAACATTATGGTAACTTTCAGTTTACAGTGCTGAAGCTTAAAGCTGCATTTTACAATCTTCTGTTTTGAGTGCTGAATTTAATTGTGGAAACTTTGTGGCATGCAGCATTATAATGCTACAGTTTCAGCAGATTAAACCTTGTCTGAATCCTACACTGAGGTATCAATGAACAGATACATGGTTTCATGGTATATCAGTTTACAAAAATATTCCGTCCTACAGGATGCTTCATTGCTAAAGCAGTGGTACTGAGTCCTTGTAAAGGAGAATGAATGATTATTTACAAGTCTATGTCTCTCTTTAATAGTTTGTCATAGCTTTAAGAAGCTTACATGTGTCAGGTATTTAAAATGTAGCTTTTTTCTGTTACAGTAAGTAATAGGAGAGTTGGCCTTCCTAACTGTCATCAGTCCACTAAACAGAAGCTGAGTGGGCATTGTGGGAAGGTAATAGCCCTTCCCTACTAAGGAAAACATGAAATATATCATGACATTATATTTTTTAAAACAATAACATGGGGGGATGGGGAGGCATATAATTGTAAGGAATCGCCAAAAAATTCTGAAGACTTTTCTTTCTTTGATACATACATCAGTAGTGTGCATGGTAATTCATGTTTTGCCGATTTGTTTTCAGTCCTTTAGGGAAATAGAGGAAAAGCAGGAAGAACCTTCAATTTGTTCTAATTTGCTATCAAATGCACAAATCTCTGAGACCCTATTGCTAATGAAAGTCTTTGGAAATCCTTAAACAGTGACATCTTCCAAATTCTTTGAATGAGCTCTTATCTAGATCATCCATGAAGAAACTTTCACTGCATCTGGCTGTCACAGTCATAGTCTGAGACTGTCTTGGTTCTTAAGAGCTTATATACTTATGATGTGCAAATTAAGTTCAATATGTACATGTTTTTGATTGTAGAAGACTTTGACAGACAAGTACCCTTACTTCTGCATCAATTGTGTGTGTGAACTTACGTGTGCATGTGTGTGTGAATGAATGAATGTATGCACGTGTGTGTGTGTTACTGTACTTGTGTGAAACTGAATATGTTTTGCAGGAGGCAGGAAAGCTCACTGGAAAAAAGTGCAGATAAGGACAACTAAGATTAGTTGTAGACTGCTTGGTATGGCCTCCCAGAATAAATTCAGGTACAGAGATAGTAAGGCAGGAAATCTGCAGACTCAAGGGAATCCAATGTTAAAGTATTAGTTTGCTGAATTTACAGTAAACTGTGGTACAGCTAGCTTTAAAAAGACAAACTCAATACATCATAAGTTACAAATGGCAATTCCAGGGCTGTCATGAAAAAGGGTTATCTTATTCACTATTGGTGAAGAAGGTGAATGAAACACATTGCCAAAAGACACAGAAGCCAAACACTTCAGCTCACTTAAAGCAAACTCTGTAGTAGTTTCAAGTGGAATGTAAAAGATGGATAATTCACTTCAGTGCTCTAAAACATGAGCGCACCAATCATATTACGTCTTAAGTATTTTGTTAAATAAAGTAGCAATTTGAGGTTATGCATTTACTTTGCATTTTTCTGACTAAAAATGTAAAATAATAAACTAGATTAGTGGTTAAAATACTACTGTACAGTGTTTTCCTCTGTGGAAGCAAGCATTAAAATTCTGCTGTAAGATCTGCTGCAAGATGCAATACGCAGTGATCTTAATTTTAATTTCAGCCCTTTCTCTGTTAATTTCTTTGAGATTCAGTCCTAGTTAAAGGAACTTGTGCGCTTAAATGGATTTCTTGGTTATTGCAAATATATAAACTGAAATAGCATGAAGAGGAAATGTTCACCCATCTGATTGGTTGTGGTCTCATGCCATTCTTGTAGTCTGTGCCAATGCACTGTGACAGCTGTGACATTGGTTATCAGCAAAGGCCTGGCTTCTTCATGCCTTTAGCAGAAGAATGGTACAGCTTTACTTAGATTCCTTACGAGTGCAAGGAATTTAGACAGCCTTTGTTGGAAAAATTCTTTAGCAAAATTATTAGATAAGTTGTTATGAAACCTCACCTCACCAATGCCATCAGCAGTTAATTTTTATTAACACCCCAAGACATTCTTTATAGATATCAAAAGGAATGTGTACATACATGTATCTGTGTTAAGAATAACTTGACAAAAATAATTACAATATTTGTGCTCACTTAAGATAACCTGACATTTCAGCTAATGTTATACTTTAATGACATTTTCAGGAGCTGATAGAACTCCATGGTCTCAAAGTTAGAACAGCGTGTCATATTTTCAGCACATAGTGTGACCTCAGCTTATCTTCTGTATGAAGTAATGAGTGATTTGTTTTTCCTACAGCACTTTAAGTCTAGGCAGGACCTTGTTCCGTGTGACCTTTAATTTTTCCTGTTCATGAGGTATCTGTATGATAACGAGCCAGCGACTCATGGATTGTGATGATAATGTGCAGTACAGTTTGTACTCACAGACCCTTCTCTTGACACTTAAATAATACTATGTCTGCACAGGACAGTAACAGCAGCTGACTCATTCCATTTCTTCAGGCAGCTCAGCCCTGTCAGGAACATGATGTTAACAGTTCAGGATCACTGATTAAAAGTAATGCCTTCATCTGTGTGTTTCTGTCTTATGTATCATTCGAGAATTCTAGAAATCTCATATTTTGCTAGACTTGTAAACCTATATCTCTTCCAGTTTTATTCCCGCATCAGCTTCTAGACATCATTCAGTTATCTGCGCTTTGTACTGCCCCTCCCTCATTTTTCCAGAGGCCCTCCCTCTTTATTTCCTACCTTTGTAGACAGTGATCCAGGCAGCTCTCCAGCAATTCAGCTAGGCATCTGTGCCCCGACTATTTACAAAAAGAAATGCAGTAGACACAGGTTAGCACTGGAGCAGCATGAGAGGGGTAAAACGTTTTCTCTTTCTCCATATTCATGTCACTTGATAATTAAGGTAATTGCAGCTTTGTTTGTCCTCAACTCAAAGAAAAATATTCCTTTTTCATAGCCTGCATTAAAGTAAATGAGTGCTATATAGGCAAAATGTATTCCACTGGTTAAAACATTATCAGTTCTAGCCATGTCTGTTTCTTTGTTGCAAATAGACTTGATCTTTGCAAATGTGATTATCAAATCACTTTATTATGCCCCTGTCTAATCTTATCTGTCTTATTGAGTAATCTTATTCTTTATTTTAATCAACCATTGGTACAGCTGACACTTTGATAAACCTTTTAAGTTCCCCTCTACTCGTCACTCATTAGACCCATTATAGAATACAACGTCCCTTTTGGAATGTACCTCACAAGACATCTGCAGCAGCTGGAAAGGCCACAGAAGTACCTCACAAAGAGGATTACTGGCCTCAAACAAATGGCCTACACTGACCGCCTCAAAAAACTCCAGCTTTACTCCATAGCGTACTGCCTACTCCGAGGTGATCTCTGCCTAACATATAAAGCTATGTCAAACTCAGAGCTGTTAGACATGCTACACCTAAAGAAATTCCAATCCCTCCAAGCTACACGCTCTAGGGACCTAAACCTTGTCACCACAATAAACAGGACACGCTAGAGGGATAGATTCCTGCCCCAGAGACTTCCTATACTCTGGAACAAGCTACCCATCTATGTCAAGCAAAGTTCTTCATTAGCACTCTTCAAGAAAAATCTTGATGAGTGGATGGGAAATAGGAAATACACCCCGGGGATCACTTCTGTGTCTCTGCTGGACAGTGGCACAGGAAAATAACTTTCTTGGGTGGCATAAGCTATGGAACCTTGCTGGCTAGGCTTACGTAGGCCCTTGGGCTGATATCCTAGTACCTACCTATGAACCTATGTGGTGTATTAGATGTAACCCTCCCATAAAATACCAATGTTCATTGATCATTTATTTGTCCTGGTCCTCTTCAATAAAAACACAACACCAAATGACATTTGGCAACCTTTATTAAACTTCCACAAAAATGATTGTTAACCAATAATTATAAATTTCAACCAAAACATGACACAGGTGATAACATCCATGGAAGAAAATATAAAATAACCATAAGCGCAGCGTAACCGCTCACCTTTGATAAGCAGCGTCCCATACTTGCTCACTTATCTTTGCAATAACAAGGCAGCGTTACCCCACTCACCTTCAATTTATTGAATTACACCACCATCCAAATAAGCAGCTCTGCTTGCTTATTAACTTATCCAACAGAGCAACCACTCACTTTCCTTCCCAACTTATTGAATTGCACATCCAACACCAGAGGGGGAACAGAAGAGGGCAAGCCTGCCCCTCTTCTCCACCCACCAGCCCGACCAGGCTGTTCCCCCTCTCTCCGACCAAACTTTCAGCAACCTAGCCACCATTAAGGCATTAGGCCAAATATCATTCAGTGTACCCCCTCCTCTCTAACTAAGCTGGATCCAAGTCATCACCTCCTAAAACCAACCTTAACACATAACTAATGAAAGCAGCCAGTTGCCTAAACAGCTGAAATCAAAATGCTGATCCCTCACCTATGCTACAGTAACAAAACCATAACCTCATAACCTAGCTTAATCACTGCACATGAGCTAAATAATCCTTACCTAATGACCAACGGAAGCCTCGCAATAATTCTGAGGGCATTAACGGCCAAGTGGAAAAGACAACCAAACACTAAGCCCTCTACCACTGAAAACCATGCAAAGGCAATTGAGTACCATCCTGCCACAATGAAATCTCATTTTACCGCCCAGTGAATATAATAACCAAATGAGATCTCTTCATCTGAAACCATGCAAAGATAATTGCAAACCCACACATCAGATTGCAGCCCCATTTTAACTGCGCAATGAACCTAACAACCACAAACAATCTTTCCAAAAGTTCCATCACAGGACTCTTGCCCATGCACCAAATACCCATTATAACCAATAAGACACCCACCACCATCATGACCTTTTATCAGTATGACCCCAAATGCACCACAAACAGTAAACCCAAAACAGGCCACCAAAACACCAAACCTAAAACCATCGAAGTAAGGCAAGCCAAACTGCATGCTTTCTTGCTTAACTGCCTCCCTGTTTTTGCCCAAAGAATAAGAAATAATTTAGTACATTGTTAGCTCTGCCACCCATGCAATGGCTGTACTTGCAGCAACATCTTCCTTTACCACTGAACTGCCTTACCTTGCTCCCAGTATTGACAAATCACACTTTCCCTCTGAACTCCTACCAGTATCCAAATGTAAAGCACATAAAACCAAACTAGCATATCCCCTACCATATGCTTTAGTTATAACAGGAGCCCCAACTCCTGCACCAAGCTTTACACCTTAATGCAGCCTGACACCTAGTTAAGCTTAAATCCCACCTACTAAACCTGAAATTATGCCATAGCCTTGACCACATGTAGTCTGTCTGTCCTACTATATAACCTGTTGCATCTCCTAACGTTCTTTCTGTTAGTAACTTCTGCTTAAATAACCTCCTAAGCCCTTAGCTCTACTACTATAGTCCCCTCCTTTCTCTCCCCCTCCCATTCTCCACAATATTTATCTTTCCCCCCACTTCCTATCAATGTCTATACATTGTCCTTCTTTTGAACAATGATTATCTTTGTTTTTTACTCTCATATGTAGTAAATTTTAAACCACTGCTATCATGCAACTCTTAATGGTCATAATTTTTTTTCTCTTTTTAAGTAATTTTCATATTTGCATTGCTTTTAAAATTTCTTGTTCTGTATGCTTATTTTCACTTATGTCTGCTGGGGCTCTTTCCCTTTTGGTCTCCACTGAAAATGGGTTGCTTACTATCAATGCAATGCAAATAGTTAATAACCTTTCTTTTTTAGAATTATTTTGTATTGTGATTGTTATTTAATATTTGTATATTGTCACTTTATCTTTACTTATGTTTGCTGGGGCTTTTCCCCTCAGGTCTCCACCTAGATATGCTTGTAGACTCAGTTGGACTAACCCGGTTAACAAATGTGAAATAAATAAACAAACAAACATGACCCATACAGCTGTCATATGAACCCTAGTCCCCAACAAATCCCCCAAATCTATTCCAGAATAAAACGCCTAATATCCTACATCCCCATTATCCTTCCATCCTGTTGTCCCACCAACCACCCCCCAAATTAGGCCCATAAACTCATCACCTTCCACAACATTCATGAACAAAGGTTAATCCCCATGGCCAGCCGTAGCCATCTGCCCCAAGTGCCATCCCCTTACAATTTCCAAGATAGAACACAATAGTTACCTGCACCAACTTATAAACCTTTACCCCAGCAATGTACTTAAACTAACCGACATGCAATGTCAGAGGCCCATACAGCTGAGTACATCCTTAATCAGTGGCTTGGCCCTAGCTTTCCGTTAGCACCCTCATATCTGGGAATTAAAATTGTCATACATCTGCAAAGAATCTCAAACCATGCCTGGCATAAACCTACTGACGTCTGCTTAATGACATATCTAAATTGCACCCATGTCCTCAAAACACCCACATACCCATAATGCTCCAACAAAACTTTATCTACCCATAAAAGCCATACCCTTACCACACACCTACCAGCCCAAGTCAGAAATCAAATGGTACATGTGCTACTTACTCTAAAACCTTTACTCTAAAACCTTACCTGGTATACAGCATGAATAAAACTTGTTTAAAAGGGTAATCTCCCTAAAAATACTGCTTTGGAAAAACTCCCACTTCATATCAAACACCCTCTTAGCCATCTACCAAAAACTGGATAGTTACTGTAAAGTCACCCCAGAAGTCCCACCCATGCCCTTCCTGAAAGACAACTGGAACAGCATGTGGAAACAACTGAACTTGGCTAGCTCACCAAGGCCCTAGAATCGTTAACCTCATTGCCGTCTATGATCGTTGTGCTCCATCTCCTCTGTAGAAAATCCTGTACTCCTCATAAACAATCCCCAGCCCAGCATTCCTGTGTCCCAAACTGTCTACACCTCAAAATACTCCTACACCACCTCCAACTCAGATGTGCCTTAATGACTCACACAGACAGATTACCTGCAACCTCTTTGTGCACTATTCCAACAGTCACAACCTCCCTGCAAGTAGAATCCATTACCTTTCAATTCCATTTCCGTCAGAGCACTGACCATTATTCAATCTGTGCTCCTCCATCTGTGACCTCCGTGCACCACCTGAACAACAGGGACATCCATCAAAACAGCCTCAATTACCTTTCTAACCCCTTTCCTTCAGGCCACCAACAGATGCCTGCTCCATTTCCATACCTCACAATCTGCAAAAGAAAACAAATTAAGCACCATGCCTTTCCAAAACGTAATCTAAGATAAACTTTAAACCCTATGCCCAGTATACAAATCCAACATATTTGGCTATTCTGTTGCACTATACTGGAAGCATATTTCAGCGCTCCGCAAAACAATTATCCAGCTCCATTATTTAGAAGTCTGTTTGTGAACATAATCCAAAGGCTGCTCATGGAAACTAATGTAATACATACCATGACTCTGCGACAACAGTTAAGTTCTCACAACTCAGCCCAACAGTTCGAAAAGTTACCTTCGTTAATATCTTACGGCTCAGATTTTCAGTCAGACTTCTAATGGTGTCCTGCCCCCTTTGCTGTTAAAATAAAGCAATACATGATGCAATATGCTGTCAAAATATTAAAACAACATGCATGACTAATCATTTGGAATACTGCAAAAAACATGCAAATTCATCACACTTATAAAGCTGACGTTGCCTGTTCTCAAAATCAAAGAACAACCATCTCTAGAACATTTCCCTCCTACTGCTCTAACCTTACAGTTTACCCTAGGAGTTTACATTTTGGTAGAACGACAACATCCATGAGGTACAGAGCAATACATGAGGAAAAAACTAGGCACTGCAAAAGTCTGTCCAGTCACAAGGCGTGATGCCAACACCTAGCAGACGGGACTTCACAGTTTGCTGCCAGACACACAGATGCATGAGAAAAAGGTAAAATCTGGGCCATCTTAAAAACTTGCTCCACCCCCTAAGAGCCAAATACATATCTTTGACTCTAAAACTAATGCCATCATAATTGAGCCAACCCCCAACAGGCACCTGCCGTCTCAAATGGAATCCCCAGCTCCATATACACCACTTGTGCCAAGTGAGACAAAGCCATAAATAAAAGTGGAACAAAGGCCCAAAACTTGGGACTATTTTTAAATAGAGCTATTATAAACTTAGAAAGTTGATAGAATAGGTTTGCATTAGCATGAATATTCTGAATGGTATGATGTCTGAAACTCAAATGTCTGTCATTAATTTCTGACTTCAGTCAATAATGATTTGCCACTAACTTGCCAGAAAACCACAATTTTATGAAAAATGGGCCAAAATTATGAAGTACAAATATGGACATTCTGTGAAAATCTGTACCATTGAGAGGTATGTGCACCTAGTTCGGAAGACACATTTGCTGTTTCACTAAACAGTGCGACCAACTCCAGCCACACCCTCCCCCCACAGCCATTACCACAGCACTGTGCATGTGTAACAATCAACCATTACTTGCAGCCCATGAACACACAACTTCTCATTGGTAACCATTCCAGTCACAAAGTGTGGGAATTGACTGCTCCACCACCACCCCCACCACTGACCACCCTGCAGCTGCACCCATAAGCAATGAACTGCTAAACACGATGCAACAACACAAATCACCTGCTCATCGTATTTGCAAAATCATGGAAAGCCCCAAAACAATAACAGCCCAACTGCACCTCTAAACTGGAGCAATGCTTACCCAAGAACCCAAAATAACAGAAGTTAGATAAAACAGCCATAATAACTTCTTATCAGGCTTAGTCTGCCATGTGCCGAAAGTAGTAAAACACCTCCTCTAAACATGAAACAACTCTGGTCAGCTGAGGCGCAAGCTCGCCGCAATATATGGCTTGTGTTTCACCTACTGGCTCACTGACAGTGTAGCATGCCTCTTCTGCTGCACTGTATTAGCAACAGTTCATGATACCCTCACCCATGACTACTACTGAAGTGTCCGGGTATTGCTCCTCTACACTGCCCTCATCTCTGCTTTCAAATCCCCACATAAGCATTCCCGAACAATCGAACAACTGACAATGTCCGACAGGTGTCAGCCTCACCAATTTGTTACAGGCTTGAGAAAACATTCACCAATTGGCTAAGACATTATTGCAATGAAACAGCACACCTCCCAGCCTGTTGGCGCAAGCACACCTGATGGCCCTAACTTGTGTGCACCAACTAAGCCTGCACAGAGGCTTCCACTAAACACTCACAATCAAACCTGGGGCAGCTCTCCCCCTGGAAATCAGACCAATACAGGCACCAGATGCATCATCTTTGACCCCACATACATCCTGATATAGCTGACTATGACCTACTCAAGTTCATGACCCACCAAATGCACAGTCGGGAGCTACAGCACACCCTAACAGGAAGGCTCATGCAGCCATACTTCTCCTCTTACCGCAAGAAATCATGTTGAAGCCATAACTGAAATGCATTGCCCCAAAACTCAGAACACATCAACATGCATCCCGGAAATGTTGACCACTGGTAGAATAACAGGCTTTGCACTAAACTAAATTCTCCATAACGCAGAAAGTTTTAAAGTGTAATACCTGCTATTCTTTAACTGCAATTTAATGCTTTGCCCCTGGTTAGCCAGAACTGCCTCCTCTTCATCTGGCCACAATGGATGGACTAAATATAAAGCAGCAATAACCGGCTACTGGTCCACTGACTTCCATTGTCTAAAATTTTTGCACCATGGTCAAAAAGCCCTCAGAAGTAACAAACAGTATAAAATATCCCCTTAACTATAAAGCAGCCTCTAAACTTTGCGAAATCTGTACAGTTGATAGACATGTACCCAGTCCATAACCCCCCTTATATGAAGCACCCAAGATGATGTCCCTAGCCCTCATCAATCCCACTCCATGTCAACCATATCACTTGACTTAATGGCCGAGAAGAGAGAGAGAGGAAAAAAAATATTGTAAAATCTAGACCTCCTTACCAGTCCAATACTGTAAAAACCATTACACTGAAGCCCACCATCCTGAAATTCCAAAGGTCGTCTTGGACGCAGAACTTGCAAGTAGCAAGTTCATGCTAAAAATGTGACTCCTACATCAGTTACACTTGACAAAATCCTCTAAGCCCCTCCTTACCCTTACCTCATTTCCTCCTAGACATCCCTCCATCCCATTTAAACCTATCCTCCCCTTACTCTCTTAATTCTTGCTAATCTGTGTATCTAGCCCCACTTGAAGATGCCCCAGGACAAAATGATCCGTTCCAAACCTTATTTTTCATGTGATAACTAAGTTGAAGGACTGGTTCTCAGACTCTGTTTTTCAGCTGCAATGTGGAAAAGCAGTACCAGAAACAAACAAAAAGAGCAAATTATAGTGTCCAGGTATAACACTAAAATACCACAGAATTAAATAGACCAAACATAACCAGTGCAAGCAATATGCATAAAAGAAGAGTTTAGTCTTATTACCAGAAAATCAACCTAAAGAGAATTAGTCTGAGACAGAATGCAAAGAAGGCACAGAAAACTAACTGAGGAGGAGGAAACTGAGAGGGCAGAGAGATAAAGAGACTAAAGAAGATAGCAGCTAAGAAGGAGTTTAAAAGAAAGGCTTTGGTATGTTTGTATGTATGTATATATGAATTGCTTGCTTTTGTTTAAGTGGGTAAGTGAGCTATATCAGACTGTTCAGTTGCAAGCCAAGTCAGTGGCATAAAAGGGTATAAACATTCAATAATCAAATCTGTAAAAAAAAACAATAATACGTAAAATCCAGTTAGTGTGCTACAACTTCACAAGTAATGCGAACATGAGGATCCAACTCAGTGTAATATCAATGCGCTAGGAGGTATATGATGGGATTAATGACCTCCAACTTTATTGATGATGGAAGTGAGGACGGTGAAGATTTGATGTGGACAGAAAAGTTATTCCATAACTTTTGGATCATCAGGGAACACTTTTTTTCACAAAATCTCACCAAGATGACACTGATGTATAGACTGCATTTTACATAGCATATATCGTGGACAGAAGTAAGTCAAAACTAAAAAAGATAGCTGGGTGCACAAGAACAAGAATAAAAAAGTAGGTGCACTGGTGCCAGGACTGGAAAAAAAATGACAGTGTAGAATCCTAAAAATACAGAAACATACCTACAATGGGGCTAGGCCAGGCCCAGGGGGAGGATGCCCCCCCCCCCATCTTGTAGATGGAAGTAGCAGTCCACAAAAACTGACAGAACAAAGAAGAGCCACAAAGATGATAAAGTGGACTATTGAGGATAAGAAAGAAAATATGTATTGTTACTATTATGCAAAAAGTCCAGAATTTCCAGATACAAAATATACAAACATATTGAGAGAAATTAGAGGAAAGAAAAAAATACTTCCACAAGAAAAAAATTGTCAGACTCCTCAAAATAATTTGTGTTCATTAATACAACAGATTTGTGAAAAATATAAGTCTGGAAAAAGAAGTATCTGAGGAAGTGCAAAAATATAAACAACAAAAACTAGAGATTTTTGAAAAGTATAAAAAGAAATAATGACATGGGAAAGAAAGAGAGATTTGATATGGTGTAATATTTATGCAAAGTCGAAAGCCAAATTAATCAATATAAAAAAGGCAGCCCCAAAGATATTTGAAAAGAAATGCAGGCAAAGGAATCCATATATGGAAAATTTCAAAATTAAAAATATCACAGAGAGGAAATGTAGAAAAGATTAATAAAGTAGAAGCTGAAGTTATGGAATGCCTGCAAAGTGAAAGATTTGGTGTAGAAGATCTAACACAAGTTACATCACAGCATGATGGAACAAATCCCGAAAGTAAGAAGAAACAGAAAGATCAGGAGACATCTGAAGAAGAAATATGGACATGGGAAAGAAAAAGATTTAGTATGGTGTAATATTTATGCAAAGGAGAAAGCAGAACTAATCCATATGAAAAGAGCACCACCAAAGATATTTGAAGAGAAATACAGGCAAAAGAATTCAGACATGGAAAACTTTACAATACAAAAAATACGACAAAGAGGAAAAGTAGAAAAGGAGATTAGTAATGGAGAAGTTAAAGAAATAGAAACTAAGGTTATAAAGTACCTGCGAAGTTAAGGATTCAATGTAGAAAATATAACTCAGAAAGCACCACAGCAGGATAGAGCAATGTTGTTGATGTTGTTGTTCTGCCTTTCGGCTTTTCCCGGTTAGGGGTCGCCACAGCGGAACTCCAGTTTGCTAATGATTGGCAGTAGATTTTTACATGACGAGTTGCCAGCCCTGATGTGCAACCTTCAATGAAGGTATGCCCATTTACGCATGTCTCCAGACAGAAGACGCTCTAGTCGAGAATCGAACGGGACAACGTCTTACTGTGAGGCGATAGCGCTACCGCAGCACCACCACCGCAGTACAGCAGGATAGAGCATTAATTTGTATGTCTATTACAGCAGGATAGAGCAATAGACATACAAATTAAGGAGAAACCAGTGGAATGGGAAGGAACTGGGCAGTTGCGATATGAAGACATTTTGGAGCCTTCTACAGGAAACCAGTATAAACATTCATTTGAAGCAGAACAGCAAGGGAAGGAACAAGAAACTGTGGCAACTCTGATTCAGTCAATGTTGAAGAGTGATAGGCCATTGAGTCCCCATATGACAGAGCAACAGATGACACAGGATGAAATTGAAGAGAATTTGCCACAGGAAGATGCTATAGAACTGTTTACAGAATGCCTACAGGAAATGGAGAACAGAGAATTTGCCCTTAGTTTAGAAGAAAATGAGCTAAGAGAAGAGTTGCTTGATTTAATAGAGATAGACATATTAAGATCAGTGAAAGAAATAGACTGTAGATGGTCAATAAAACCCCAAAAGTCAGAAATTTGATGCAACAAATGAACACAGTAATTAGGACTGTTCATAGAGATCCATGTGATATAATAGAAGTAAATAGGATATATTTATGTGCAGCTAAATTAATAACAGATAAAATTCTACCACAAGAACACAGGGTAGTATGGGAAAGGAGGGGGAGAAATCAAATACCATCATGGAAGTATCAGAGAAAATTATAAATCAATTAAGACAAGTGACACTGTTAGAAGAGGATAGAAGAGGGAATAGATAAACAAAAATACTTACACATGATAAAAGCAATGAGCAGTATTATAATGGATCAAGATCTATTTTGCATTATTGCAAATAATGCACTAAAAATCTCAGCACAGGCAGAAAAACTTAGAAGATACACAGATAAGTATAAAGGAAAAGTACAAAATAAGCAATTTACTGGTGACCCCAAAAAATTCTATAGAGAGTTGGGAAACAAGGCAAAAGGAATTGAAAGACCACCCAAAAAAGAAGAAATGGATTCATTTTGGAGAAGTATCTATGAAGATCCTGTGGAACATAACAAAGATGCTAAATGGATAGAAGAAGTAAAAGATAGAATAAGAAGTTCAAAGGTACAGGATAAGAAATGGGATGAGGTAACAGCCAGAAAGATTGAGATAAAGTTAAGAAAAGGCTCCAATTGAAAAAAACACAAGGCCCAGATGCAGTACCTAACTGCTGGCTAAAAGTATTAACATCTTTGCACGAAGATTTACCCATGAGTCACCAACCTGGTTAACAACAGGAAAAACAATGTTCCTACTTAAAACTGAGCCTGCAAGTTGTCCCAAAAATTATAGACCAGTAACTTGCCTTCTGACAATGTATAAACTATATATCGGAATTGATGCCAACTGAGTTTATAGTAATTTAGAAGAAAATTCAATCATGTCAATAGAACAAAAAGGTAATAAAAGAAAGTCATATGGAGCAAAGGCTCGTCTAATGCTAAATAAAGTCATAATGGAGAATTGTAAAAAGGGGAAGAATCTAAGCATGGCATGGATTGAATATGAAAAACCATTTGATAGTATCCTACATTCATGGATAAAAGAGTACTTTAAAATGTATACCATACACCCTACACCGATCAGTTACATTACAGTGACAATGAAACAGTGGCAAACCACTTTGGAATTAAGCCATTATAAAGAACAAATTATTCTTCCAGGGATTAAAATTCAAAGGGGGGTATTCCAAAGTGTCTCCTTGTCACTGCTGCTATTCTTTCTTGCCCTTAACCCTTTAAGATGTCAACTTAACAGATTAGGCCATGGTTATAATTTGGCTAATAGAAAACAACAGTGTGTAAAGACCTCACATCTTGTCTTTGTTGATGATTTAAATTTGTATGGCTCATCAGATGAATAGAAAGCACAACTGCAAGTGGTCAAAACTTTTTCAGATGATATAAGTGGTCTTGAAAAATGTGCAAAAGCAACCTTTAAATCAGGAAAACATCAGTTTGGGATAAGAATGTGATATAAAAGAACATGAGCAAGAGGGAGTGTATGAATATTTGGGACTTGATGAAGGATCAATAATAAAACATGAACAAATGTGAATAAAGCTTAATAAGGAATGTTTTAGAAGACTTAATCCTGAAAACAGCATTGAGATCTAGAAACATAATTCAAGCTATAAACCAATTTGCTCTTCCTGTCCTAACTTACAGTTTTGGAGTGATTGACTGGTGCCAAAATGTGTTGGATAGATTAGACAGAAAAACAAGAAGGAAGCTTCATGCTAAACAAATGATTTATAAAAATCAGTGTATACCAAGATTATATATTCCCTGTTCCAGGGCAGGGATGGGCCTCCTTGAAACTGATTACATTTATACATCCGCTAACCTCACAAGACCCAAATGTAGTGAAAGATTTGAAACAAGAGGAGAATAAATCTAAGATGACTTGTCTGCTTACTCTAGCAGAAGCATGTTGGTGTCAAGCAAGAATGGAAATCAAATCAAAAGTAGATAAGAAGCAAATGAATGTGCCAAAAAAACAAAAGAATATAAGGTGAAAAGTCAGATGAGAAGACAAGAAATGTGAAAAATGCATAAATATAGTTGCAAGTATAGAAAACATATGAAAGAACCTTATGTTGATCAGGATAGAATGCAGGAATGGTTAAGGAGAGGTGAATTCAAACCAAAAGATGAATGGTAGCCCAAGACAGTGGGCTACATACAAGCTGGTTTACAAAGTCCATTGAACATGTGGGAGAAAGAGACAAATTTAGGTTTTGTAAAACAGAACTGGAAACAGTCAAACACCTTGTTTCTGGTTGTGACATACTAATGGCAGAAGTATTGTATACTGAAAGGCATAATAATGTAGCTAGACTGTTGCACTGGGGATTGTGCAAACATTATGGTACTGAAGTGGCTGAAAAACACTCGAAACATGAGCCACATAGCATCATAGAAAATGATGGTCTACATCACATGGGATCACCCATTACCAACAGTTCAAAAGACAGATGCTAGAAAACCGGATATAGTGGTCCAAGAAAAGAAGACAAAAATAGTATTGATCCTTGAAATCACCACACCCAGTGGTGTCTTGAGTGCAGAGAGACATCAAGTTAAAAAATATCAGGATCTGTAGGCAGAAATTAGAGTAATGTGGAAGAAAAATAACCAAACATTTCCAATAGTAGGAAGAGCAATGGGTGTTATAAAAATGAATCTACAATTGTATTTAGATACATTACCAATACATGTAACTCCATATAAATCACATCAGGAGTCATTACTGGGCAGATTGTGGGTGCTGCAAAGGGCACTTTTGACCAACATCAAAGATTGAAACAATACTGATTTCATGAGCTTTAATCGTACTTTGAATTAGGAATGGGGTACATTCCCCTCATGGTATTAGAAACCCTAAAGATTTGGAGAAATTAAAAATTGATAAAATTATGAGCCATCTTCTGGTATCCCATCTTCCAGATTATTCCATTCCATCCAAATCTCTAGCCCATTTTCTTCTTTTCTACTTTCATATTTGTCTCCACATTGATTTCCCCAGTCTGTTTTATCCCCATTTCCCCAGAATACATTCTCTCCCTTATTTTGCCATTATATTCTCCCATCTTACTGAGCAGCTTCTGTTTTACCTATCACTCCTTATGTATCACTGTTCTGTCATTCTTTCCTCATTTTCTCTCTCATACCTGTTTAGGAATTCAGAAGGCTAATGCTACTAGTGTCAGTGGTGCAACAAGTAGGGTACTCACCTTTGGTACAGAAAGCTGTAGGTTCTATTCCCACACCAGGTAGATGAATTGTTGATACTGTAGTGGCTGCACTCCTGAGTATGCCATCCTTCTGATGAGATGCTAAACCGTGGTCCATCTGCTTGAGTCGGTGGTAGTTCAAGTGAATTTAAAAGATCCCATGGTGCCTGTTGAAAATAGTATGGGTCCTTTATTTATATATTTACATATACACACACATTTAGATGTTTATACAATCATTTTGATTCATTTTCAGAATTTATACATCAAAGCTTGCCATTTTTATATTGACCCCCACTCCTTTTTCCACAACTAATTTTCTATAGTATGTGACAATACCCATTTTCCATTAAACATAATTTTATTAATTCTTTCATACCATATTGCCCAAACAATGTAAACTACTTTCTTATCTAAATCTATCTTCAAGTGTTTACTTCTATTTTCATAATATCCATATTGAGTCATGTCCATTTTGATATCTTTGTAATTTTTAATACTTTCAAAAAAGTTTACTTTACATAATTTATCCAACATTTTAAACTCACTCACATTTTAAGAAAACATGTTTTGCTGCTTCTTCACCACAACATAAGCTTATTATTTTATTTTTGTTTTTTATAAGGCATATTTGCTTTTACAGGTAATTTCTTTATTCCTAACCTCCACAAAAAATCTTGACAATTAACTTTGTACTTGCACCACCTGTTTCTGTATTTAGATGCTTTGCTCTTTGCTTTTGAGGCATCTTCACATGGATTTATACAATAATATTTCTTTGTGATATACTGTGCCTTTTTGTTTTCTTCAACTTCATCAAATTTATTTCCACATTTTTTTATCTTTTCTTGATAGTTTTCTGTTTCTTTGTTTAAATATTCTTGTGTTTGTTTATTTTCCCCAAATTCCTTATACTTCAATATAATTGTAACTAATATCTCTCTATTTTCACTTTTTCATTTCAATATCTTATATCAGTTTAATGAAGCAGCATACACTATTGGATTTAGCATACCTAATCCTCACTCCATTTTCCTTATCCATATATAAAGCACCCCTTTTAACAGGATTTAGTCTTGATCCTCACACAAAGGAAAAATATAACAACAGTTTTTCATGTTGTCTGTGAATAGTGATAATGAAAGACTAATATTCTATCTTTCCTAATAACACTGAATTAATCAAATGCACATTATTCTTGTACATTAATCTATATGTTTTTCATAGTGTACAAATATTTTTTATTTCCTTTGTTGTTGGTTCCCATCCTTTCTTATGATCTTCATCAAAGTTTATCCCTAAAACAGATATTTCCTTCATAGAAAATTAAATACCTGCTATTTTATTTGTATCACCCAATCCTTTACTCTCTACTTTATTACGCAATATACCTAATTCTCTTAAGCTTTCAGCTAAATGAATAACTTCTGTCATCCAGTCTTTATTTTTCGTTGTCATAATATAATCTGCATAAGACATTACAATGGGAATTTCAATCTCCTTTAGAATTTTATTACTTGCATTCTTCAATTTCTCACTTACCTCCATAACTACTATATTCATAACCAAAATGAATAAAATACTGATCATGGGACATCCTTGCCTTATACCATTATTCATAATATTTCTATACTTTTATCCATTCATTAATTAAAACTCTAATTTTATTATTCTCATAGGCTGTTACGCACACTTGCTTGACCTTATTGTTTACTTTGTACATACCTATTATTTTTCACAAAGTATCATGCTGCATACTATCAAATGTTTTATTAACATTGCTTGCCATAAGTTTTACATCTTTCTATTATATCATATATAATTTCTCACTATAATTAGTAATTCCTGACATTTTTTCCTCTTGTACCATACACAATTTTACTCATCATATACTACATCTTATTTTCATAAATATTTTTTAATCTGTATTGTTTAAAATATTGGTCTCCAATTTTTTATATCCTCTTTCTCCCTTTTTCCATATAAATTTTAATATTCTAACTACATAATTCCTTGTATTATAACTCATCATTCAACCATTCATTAAATACACATATTATACAGTTTTTCTGCGATCTTTCTAGATTTTTATACACTTCAAACACATCATTAGTTGGGCCTGATACTGATTATACATTTAACTGTTTAAATACTTTTTCTAATTTATGTAGCATCTCTTTTCCAAGTACAATATTTTTTTCTTAGAGAATTGTTTTTAACTTCTTAGTCCTTTATACCGTGTCTCATTTTTTACAAACATTTCTTCTACATAACATAAAACAATTTCCATAATTGGTTGCTGACTTTTCTTTTTATTACCTTAGCTTTCATTTCTCTCATTATACTACTATCCTGTTTTACTATTTCACTTAAGTAAGGTGAAACTTCATATTTCCTCTCTTGTAAAAATACTTTTGTTTGTACAATAATTCTCTAATTCATAATTTGTTCCTATAAATCATTTTCTTTCTCATAATAATCTCTATTATTATTTTCTAAATTATTTATTACCACTCTATGTATTTTAGTATAGTTATATTCTTCTTTTTCTTTCTTTTACTAAAAAAGAAAACTATCTTTATATTTTCTTTTAAAAGTAATCCACCATTCTGACCAATTGATGTAAAATGGTCTCATATTAATTTAATATGACCCTTCCATAATTGCTTTATATCTTTTCTTTTGCATTCCTTTCTTTCCCAAGTATTCTTTTTATACATTTTCTTATTCTTTTACACTCTTCATTATATTTGTCTACCCATATTGCTAAATGTGCTGAAAACCTGTCATAATAGATTTGTCTTCCATTATACAATTTCCCTCTGTTACCAAAAAATAATCTATTACTGTCTTTAAAGTACCTCTCCCATAAGTCCCTGCTTTTTTGTTCCAAATAGCTAATTTTCCCCAGTTTATAATTAGTATCATCATTATACATCTTTTCCTCTTTTCTTTTTATTACCCCTTAAGTCACAATTGAAATCTTCTGTAATTATTATATCCATGTTAACAAAAATATAATCCAATATTTTCTGAAGTAAATTCTGCCTTTCTTTACTAGTTACATATGCATTTATATCAAGTCTATTCACTTTTTATTGCCATCTTAAATCCATAATAGTTGTTGTTCCCATTTTTACTAATATAACCTCTAGCATTTTTGCTAACCTTCTGCATATAATGACTATTCCCTCTGTTCCATATTATTTTCCCTTCCTATTTTTTTGCATCTATGGTCTTACTTCCTCTGTCAAAATTCGTATGTCTTCCAAAATAATTATATCAATATCACATTTGTTGCACCATTCTAAAATTACTATTCTTCTAATATTATTTTTCATACTATTAAGAGTCACAGAAAGAACTTTAAGTTATTCATTTCTGTATTTCTTGGTTTAGGAGATTATCATCCTCTACTAACTCCTTATAAGAAAGGCTTCATCCATTCTCTCCTTTTTACGTTATGTTAATAGCTACACATTTACTTTCTCTATCTTTAATTCTTGTACTAATAGAAGACGTTCTCCCTCTTAACATTTTCCAACTTACATCATCTTTATCACTAACTTTTGATTCTGCCTCTAATTCATTGTCTGTATTACCTTTTTCAGCATCTCTTTTTTTCAAAGGTTTCATCTATTTTGCCTCTTCAATCCTTTCTTGATCTTTCTCTTTGCCTTGATTTATGACACTTAGCTCTTCCACTTTTTGTTTACAAACCATCCATAAATGCCCTTTTTTACATGTATAACATTCAAATTCACTTTTTTACTTCATGCCCTATTTTATACATATAGAACATTTCTCATCACAGTTATTAATTAAATGCCCTTATTTCCACAATATTTCATCATACCCATTACCATTAACATTTATAACACATGGAAAATATATAATTTTATCTATTTTAATTGTTAGAATAATATTACAGTCCTATGCATCAGTCCATAAACTCATGTTGTCAGAAACTTTTCAAATGTTTATTTCTTTGCATTCATTTTTTAAATATTCTTTTAAAGTCTCTCTGTCTACTTCCATTTAAACTTTTATGTGTACCTTCATTTTAGTCTCTCAAAGATTCCCATTATGTATTCATTCCAAGCATTGTCATTCTATCTTTTTTCATATTCACGCAAAAATCTCTTCATAGCTTGCACTGTCTAAAAAAAAATGTCACAAAAGGTCTCTCTTATTAATTAGAATAAATGGTCTTACTGCTTGTACTTTTTAGAAACGATGGTAGAATTTCATTATCGTATACCTCACATCTGCTCAGTTACTTTTCCTTTTTACTTTGTATTCTTACTACAAATTTTCTTTTTGCACTCACTTCTTTATTTTTTCTGTCTCCCATGTAGCTGTTACTGTCTCTACATATGCCCTCTTTCCGTTGTTTCCCTTTGACATCTAATTTCCATCTCCTTCATTTATTTTCTCCATCGTATCACCCCAGGACATCTCATTCTCTAGTTCACTCTGATTTATTAAATCATGCAATATATTATCCTTCAACCTTTCTGACTGACTGGTTGTAACCATACACTCCCTTACAGCTGTTTCCTCGGCTTGCTCAAACAACCTCCTCTGGAATACCTCCTCTCAGTCTTTCAGCACAATGCCACATACTGCCTCTGAGCTGGCATCCTGCTCCACTCCCTGCTGCTGTTCCATCTCATATACCATCCTCCCAGCCACTTCCATGCTAGGAACAGAATTGGGCAGATATATGCATTACAGCAAGTGAATACAGATTGCAAGTAGGGGAAATTCCCCAATGCCCTGGCCAAATTTCCCCTAATATTAGAAATACCAGCACGGGTCTCCACAGAAAAGAGGCCGCTAGCCTAGTGGGAATAACCCAGTCAACAACAGATGGCTAAATAAGTAAATAAATAAAAATCCAGTAAAGGCCATTGCCCTAAGTTTAGTGTGTGCAAATTTAAGCTAATGTTTAGAAGCATCTCACATCTCGTAAAAGTATTAGTAGAAGGCCCCATCTTTTAATATAAAGAAAGACATTTTAGTGAAATACAATGAAAATCTATGATTTACCTGTACATATTGAAAAGTATAGCTAACTTTAGATCTAGAAATATGTTTCTGATATTCTATATAGCAGTGAAGTTGCAAACTTTTTGTTCTAGCTGGAGGACAGCAGCTACAAGCTGGAGAAAGTCGCATGAGCAAAGATGTACCACATATCATAAAAAGGGTCAAAGCTCTGATACAAATCCCCATCTGCCAAGGAAATTATGAATTGCCATAGGAATTATAACACGTATGAGATTTTTTGACTATATATTTATAATAGATGTGGACTGGCCTTCACACCAGAGTCTAAAATGAATCCTCCCCATAGCCACATTACAGAATCCAACAAGTAGTGTTGTAGAAACATCACAGGCTTAAGTATCCAGGACCTTAACACCTTCTTTGATGTCATGGCAAAACACATGCATGAACACATCCATTTTCTGGACTCCACAGAGGAGCATAATTTTAGTATGAAAACCTGTCACAGAATAGCTGGTTGCCATCAGTCTTATGGTTTACTGATTGTCCTCATGTGCAAATCGAGACACACTCAGGGCCAAATTGGCTATATTTACATCAACCAATATGGCCAATGCAGCATTGTTTCCTCATCTGTGGCCCATGCTGATGGGCTGATCACATGTGTCCACCATTTAGGCTGTACATATGATGCACATACATGGCATAGCTGTGGTCTGTTTCACACATAGCTACAAAGTGAATGGATACTTGGCAGGTTTAAACCACCGCAACATAGTATCATATAAGATGATCAGCGATATCCACATAACCATACATGAGAAATAACTAATAGACACTGGTATTCCCTCTTTATCTTTGAGTAATACTTCATACTCCACACAGCCAAGATTGATAACATTCATTAGACTGTGTGAGTAACAGAAGAAGATGCGTACAACCAGGTCTCTGCCCAGGATGGGAAGGTTGCAAAGTGTGCTACCATACTGTTGAAAAAATGCTTTCATTGTCCATACACCTGTCTATTTGCTGCACTTTATGTATAGCAATGCCATGAGCATTCTCTTGGAATGTAGTCCACTGCATTTTGTGGTTGTCTATCATGGATTATAATAAGGACAAAACATATGTAAGCACTGTGGCCTGTCAACATCAGAAGGCCCCCAAGAGGGCAGAGTGTACAAGACTAACTCTGCTGATGGTACTCTATCTGTACCTCACATTGAGACTTATGCCATCATGATAGAATTAAAAGCAATTGGTGGCTGTGTTTCAATTTACACATATACATCACAGACTACATGCATTACAGTGACGTTCCTAACCCTTGGGTATCTCTGACATCTGTGCATCTGGCCTGCTCTCTTTCAGATTGAAATAAGGACAGTATGATGGATTAGCTATTTTAAATAAACATCAGTGCAGCCATAATGCAAAATACTTGGGTAACAATGAGAGCAACATGTACTGTATGTCCATTAGGTATCTTTGCACATGGCATATACAGGACATACATCGCCACACTTTGAATATCAATTATACAAGAGCACATACACTCAAAAAGGTAAACCCTTGCCCCCCCCACACCATTTTCATCTGCCCATATATATAGCAAATCAATTTATTGTTGATTTATCTTTTACATATTTTTCAGCTCTTTCCATCTGTTGTGTGGTCTGTCTGCCTTTTATATTCCCTCTGTTATGTATGATTTCAGTATTTTATGATTGTAAAGGTCCCTTCCAAGAAACCCAAAATATTAGCGATAATTCTCCCATTCGATATGTCTTTTTGGGACAATTCTTGATCCTCTGTGACTTTACTTTGAGACAGGACTAGACAAGCCTCTTTCTGTGTAACTCTTTTCTATCCTATTTCTTACAGCATCTATTTTCCTGGTATAGTACTAGTTGTAATGATAACAGTTGCTCTTCTTCTTTTGACTTTGACATGTTTGTTTTATACAGGTGTCTGTGATTCCTCCTATACATCTTTACATTGTCACTAAAAATAACACAGAAGGAAGGTCACTTGTAAGAATTTAAGTAGTAATATGTACAGCTAAGTATGTGAAATCCTTTCAGTTTTTTGTCTGATTTTTGTTTCTGTTCACTCACTGAAGCACATTGGATCTTTTACTTATTCTTCAGTCCTGACTGTAGTTGTGTTGATACCTGGGTGCCATACAAGCTCACCATGGTTTTGCTCAGCATAACTTGTGCATAGTTTTTTTACTCCTCCTGAATTTCAAGTTCATGTCATACATTTGCAGGTTAAGTAACTCCCTCTGCATTCTTGGAGGTACCTTTGCACAAAGATCTTTGGAATATGTTTTGTAAGGGTTTATATACATCTGAACTTCATTATATATATATATATATATATATATATATATATATATATATATATATATATATTTATTTATTTGCATTTACAATAAAAATCAAATCAAAAATAAAAATAATAGTACAAAATTAAAACCACCATGAAACATAAGAAAATCAACAGAGAATATCTGTACATAGAGTAGGGTAAATAATTGACAGGTCTAGAAAATATCACATATGAAGTACATACAAACAGATAAACCACTCAGTCAAAAAAATATTGTTTTAAATAAAGATATAAATGAATATATATGCTATGGACGTGAGGGGAAAGGGAGGTATAAAGGTATATGAGACAAGTACAAGGAAGTAGAGAGTAGAATAGGGAAAAGGAGTTAAAGTTGAGAAGAGGCTAGATCAAGTGGGGGTTAGGCAAGGATAGGACCATGTACTCTGAAGAAAAAATTTAAGTTCTTTTTTGAACAGATGTTTTTCATGAATGCTTCTTATGTTTTAAGAGAGTGAGTTCCAAACATGTGCAACAGAGTATTTGTAGAGTGGCTTTCCTATATTTTTATTGGGTTTATATATGTCAAGGAGGTGTTTGCTGGAAGTATGAAGGTGACAATGGGGGTTGTAGTAGGACACTAGGTTGGAGATGGAAGGGGAGGAAGATGGGTTATTCAGGATAGTGTGTGAATTGTGAAGTTGGGGTAGAAGTAGTTATTTAGAGAATTCTGGCCATTGGAGTGATTTAAGGGCACGTCAGTGGTGGGATTTGTAGGGGAGATTAGAGGCAAGCCTGGCTATTTTGTTGTATGTTTGCTCTAGTTTCGTGATAAGTGAAGTGTGACCATTAGTAAAGACAGGTGCAGCATGGAAAAGGAAGAGTAGAAGAAGTGGCTAAGTGACGCATGGTTTGGAAGAAGATGACAGAAATTTCTGGTTGCGATAAAGACGTCCTAGTATCTGGTGGATCTTTTTTATACATTGTTGGATATGAGTATCTAATTTTAGTTAATCAATAATTACTTCAAGTAGTTTGGTATGCGGTTCGGGTTTGATGATGGTGTTACTAAGAGAGGTGATAGACAAAGAGGGTTTGTGCTGGGTGAGTGTTTTAGGGAAGAAGAGTTTAGTTTTTTTTTTTTTTTTTGGATTTAGTATATACTGGTTATTTGGTTATCAGAGAGCCAGGTTTTGACAGAGGGAAAGGTTTTGTTGAGTGAGAACTAGCAGTTCAGGGATGTTGTAGGCAGAGGTAATAAGGGTGGAGTCATCAGTATATTGTAGAAGTATAGACAGGTTAGTAGCAGAGTGAAGTTTGTTAGTGAATATGTTGAATGGAAGGGAGCCTAGAATCGATCCTTGAGGAACTCCAGTATTTACAGGGAGGAATGGAGAGAGGAGAGTTTGCCAGTGGATAGATTGCTGCCTGCCAGAGAGGTAACTAGAGAATCAGTTGATGGAGGAGGAAGAGAGATGTAGATCAGAAAGTTTAGAAAGGAGTTTAGAGTCAGAGACAGTATCAAAGGCCTTTGAAAGATCAAGGAGTAAACAGCTATTGTTTAAGTAAAGGAGAGTAATGCAGTGGCTGTGCTATGGTGGGGTCAAAAGCCATGTTGGGTAGGAGTGAGGAAATTGTTGTCAAGAAGGTGTTTGATTAACTAAGCACGGATGCACTTTCTAAAATTTTAGAAAGGGGAGACAGGATTGCAATGGATCTAAAGTTATCAGGGATCAGTAAAGTTGCTGCCTTTGTGAAGAGGGATTCTATAAAAGGATTTCCAGATATCTGGGACAAGGGCCTCAGAGATGGAATGGTTAATAAGTATAGTGACAGGGTACGTGATGGATTGTGCAGCTATTTTTAGTGGGAAGGTAGTTGGTCAGCAGAGGGGGAGCAAGGCTTAAGTTTATTTAGAAGAAATTTAATACTAATAATTGGGACTGGTTGGAAAGAAAGTGTATTGGAAAGAGTTTTGTTAAGACGTGATAGAGGGGTTGGCTGAGATGTACTATTTTTTGTGAGCTTTTGGATAGTTTTTATGAAATAGTTGTTGAGGAGATCGGTAGTTTCAGTGACAGTGTTGTGCGGAAAGTGGTTGGGAGTAGTGGGTTTACCTGTGTGAAGCAGGTTGTTGATGGAAGTTCAGAATTTTTTTTGGATTTTATGAGGGCTGTGTTGGTTAGAGGAAAAATAAGCTCTCATCTTTGATGAATAGTTTTTGGTCTGGTTTCTGAGGGATTTATTTTTAACCCAGGATTTCCAGGTGCTATCTCTTTTGTGCATGATCAGGTTTGTTTTGTAAGCCAGGGGGCATAGTTGGATTTAATTCTAATTTTTCTAGAAGGGACGATAGAATCAAAAGTGTCAAGGAAAATCGTATTGAAGGACTTTACATCCTCATTGAGAGGAGATGATCCAACTTATGCCAGATAGTTTAGAATTAAAAGTGTCTGGGTGAAAGTGGGTGAGGTTCTGGCATATTCTATAAGTATGGTCTTTGGGAAAATGGGTGAATCTATCAATAAAGGTTGGGGAGTGATCAATGAAGAATTTGAAAGCATGCCAGGGTTATGGTAATGGTTAGGAGCTGAGGTAAGAATCCTGTCAAGGAGAGGTCCAGAAGGGGACTTTTTGTTAGTTATAGTGGGGGTAGAAATGTGTTGTTGAAATCCACAGAGGTTGAGACTATGGATAGAGGAGGAGGGGGACAGTTTAGACCAGTCTATGTTAACGTCTCCAAGTATGATGGTTTCATAGGGGACATGTTGATTGAGCCAGGAGAGAAAGTTCTCTAGGACTGGAATATTATTGTGAGGTGGAATGCATATAGACACTATGGCAAATTTTTTGTTTGAGTTTAGGTGACAGTTAAAGATAAGGATTTCTACTGGTGAGAAAGATGGAACAGAGATGGAGAGAGGGGACAGGTTTAGTAGCTCAGAGTAGATGATAGCCACCCCACTCCTCGCTTATTGGTTCTGAGTGAAAGATATTGTAGCCTGGATTTCTGAGTTGAGGATGTGTGGTTTAAGCCAGGTTTCCGATAGTTAGGATGTGGGGAGATGTATTAGAAATCCAAGAGTGCAGTTCTGTTATTTTATTTAGAATGCTTTGAATATTCAGTGAGAAGATTTTTAGTGATTTAGGTGGAAGAGTGTTGTTACGAGGGGATAGTTGGGGGGAAGAGGTAGGTATTGAGGTATTGCACAAGCAAGGGGTGGGAGGTCCTGGGCTGGGGTGGATGTCCCCATCTAAGTGTAGTGTGTCAATAAATGTGAGGATATAGAAGCATAGGGTCAGAGTAGAAGGATATCTAGGTTCCGACCAGTGAGGAGAGATGAGGTAGAAAAAGCAGGAATTCTGAAGAGGTCAGATAGTGAGATGGGGAAGAGTAATGGTGAGACTAAATATGAGTGACAGAGTGGGTGTTGAGAGTATGAGGGCAGGTGGGAGAGAGGGGTTGAATGCAAAGTGAAGTATGGTAGCAGATTGTTAGTGAGAGGAAGAAGAGAAAGGAGATGGAGAGATAGAGGTGCCACATGATAGAGTGGAGAGAAGGAATGAGTAGTAGATATTGCTGATATGTAGTGGTATAGGGTATGATAGTAGGAGGGGATGGTTCAAGATGAGAGTAGGAGTAATGTGGTAGGGAATGTAGAGGACTAGTTATGGAATGGGGAAGGTAATGAGGCTATAGGGGAGGATAGTGTAGAAGGAGTGGTTGCAAGGAGGAAAAAGTGGTGGCTGATTAGGAGGAGGAAAAGAAAGGGGAGTGGTGAACAGAGTATAAATGTAATGGAGGGGTGTGTGGGAATGGGGGTAGGGTAGAAAAATGGAGTGAGCCTGAGCTAGTTAGCCCAGCTAGAAGAGGCGCATGTATCAAGGAAAAAAGCAATCAGGTAGACTGAAATTATGGTAGTTTGCAGGTAGTTATATGCTGTCTAACTGGCATCACATGTTTTGGGGGGAGAATATGTATGCTACAAGCAGCAGATACTTTTAGTCCTGAGTTTATATTAGTTTCATTTTGCACCAGATAATAGCTTTTACTAAACTGACAATATTAGGAGTGCCAAATGTATCTTAAGTCAAAATTATGTTAGGAGAACAAGAGAAGGGGGAGGCTATGAACCAGGACTTGGAGAAAGCTATGAGATGAGAAAAATAATCAACCAGCTAGACCAGGTCAGTACCTAAAGGTGTCTGTTTATCTATGTGAACTCAAAAGCAGATTTAGTAGAGCATCGGGGAAGTAGAATGTAAAATAAATGCAAAGCTTTGAAAAACTGTATATATTTCTTACAATAAATGGGAGGAAATGGGGGGAGGGGTCCAGTAGTATGTACAGCAGAAGAATCAGTAGGAGTATCACAGAGAGAAGATTACAGTAGACCTACACTGGTCACAGTCTTTTGATAAAAGTTGGGCTTGCAGTAGCTTTTATTGGTTTATACGGGGTTCCGCTCTCCATGTTCTTGTATGCAAGCGGTTGCTTCAGGTTTTTTTTTTGTTTGTTTTTGTTGGACTTTTGAATGTGGTTAAGGGACTATAAGGAAAGAGAGTGAGATGTTAATATGAAGCCAGAAAAGGGGGTAGGTGAAGTAAAAATGTTGGAATAAGAAACAGACAAGAAAATACTACAATTTAAGTAGTTTAGCTAAGCAGTACTTAATCAAATAAATTAGTTAAAGAACAAGCAGTGATTAATAAGAAAGTCATCATGTTCAGTAATATGAAATTCATTCTGTTAACACTGTAATGTCACAGAATGCAGAGTAATTTGCTGCCAGTCAACTTTTCCAGCTACTTGTTGCTACTTAGTAATGCATGCCAATAGAACTGAGCAACTTGGTGGCAGGACATAAATTTGCAGTAAAACCACTCTGTTTCCACACAATACAGTATCAGAATAGGCACTCAAATTATTTACTAGGCTAATGACCACAAGGGCCTTTTTAAGCCTAGCCATGCATCCCAAATCTCTGATGAGTTCTGATACCCTTAATAAGCGTAAGCATGGGCCTGGGAGATGAACCATTTACAGGTTACCTATTTGCATCAGAGACATAGGTGCCAAACCAGGGATGAACTTCTGGTTTCCCATCCAGTTGTCCAAGTTGCACTTGAATTGGATTAGGGAGAAACTCTGCTTCACAAGGATGGGGATCCTGTTCCATAGACTGGGCAGTCTCTGGGATACATACCTATAACTCCATCAGGTCCTATTTATATCACAGCCAAGGTTTAAGTCTTTAGAATGGCTAGTTCTAGTACAGTTTGTTTTGTGGATATGCAGCAGATCCATCACAGTGGTGTCTGACAATGCTCTGTACACCAGGCATAGATCTACCCTCTGTACACTAGCATAGATCTACCCTCAAAAGCCTATAGGAGGCAGAATACAGGGATAGGGCCTTGAGGCGGTCTGCATAGCACTTATTACTTATGCCCTGTATTCTTTTAGTGAGGAACCTCTGTGGAAGTTCCAGTTGTTGGATATGCCTGGTTAGATACATACCAAAGGGGGCACTGTACTCCATGATAGGTCTGCTGAATGCTGAATACAGTGGAGCAATGACTTCCTTGGACCTAGATGCCATACCTTTGTTTATAAGTTGTGCAACATAGAATTATTTCCTCACTACTGTAGGCTAGATTACTATCTATGTGTGTCCCTAAGTCCCTGACTACAGGGTCAACTCTAAGGGGTGTGTTGTCAATATAATAGTTACCAGGGATGGATGACTTCCCAAAAAGTACTATTATGCATTTCTTGGCATTTAGTTTTAGTCTTTGACTCTGACACCAGTTGTTTGTCTGTGTCAGCCCCTCCTGGAGAACATTTGTGTCGGTGTGAGATTCAATAAGAGTTCCTAATTTGCAATCATCTGCAAATTTAGCCAGCCAGAGACCACTGATATTGGCCTTGACTTCTGACAAGTAAATGCCAAAAAGGAGCTGTCCAAGGGCTGATACCTGAGGGACTCCACTTGTGACTGGTCTCTTTGTAGATGTGGACTCCTCAATTCTAACTTCCTGGGTCCTGTCTGTGAGACAGTTGGCTATCCACTGAGTTACATACAGGTTTGTACCTAACCTCTTGAGCTTGTCAACAATGTCAGAGTGGGGTATTGTGTCAAATGCCTTGGCCTGGTCAAGGTAGGCAGTGTGACCAATTTTGCCCTCGTCCATTGCTTTGGTGACCTTCTCAAAGAAGTCCACCAGGTTGAGTAGGCATGATCTGCCCTTGACAAAACCATACTGTGTTAGGTCCAGTGACTGGAGGTTTACCATATCTCTATTGATCATCTCCGTGATATTTTTTTTCCATGGCTTTACATATAAGACTAGTGAGACTTATGGGTCTGTAGTTTCCAGGGTCTGTAGATGGCCCACCTTTGTGCAGAGGGATGACTGTTGTCTTTCTCCATTCATGAGGCATGAAGCCTGTCTGGAGGCTACAGTTAAACAGTAATTCCAGAGGCCCTAATAGTCATGTCTCATGCTATTTAGAAGGCATCCTGGGATACTGTCTGGCCCCATTGATGCAGTGTTCTTGGTTTTAGCGCATTAAGTACCCGTTCCCCAGTGATACTAGGGGGAGTTATATTTGATGATATTTCCTGTGGGAAGGATGTGAGGGAGAGAGGAGTAAAGTTTGAGCTGAATTTATCAGCCAACAGGTTTGCCATATCAAACACAAATCCCCTGAATCTGGATAAAGTAACCAACGATAAAAGTGTAATGTTCCAAAAAAGCCACCAACTTATTGGAATACACATGGCAAAACAATATTTTAATAAAAAATAGTAAATATATATATATATATATATATATATATATATATATATATATGTATATATATGAAACATTTATTATGTTTAGTCACATCTTTTAACATCCATACATATAGTCTACAGTTTTAACACTAACTCTGTAGAGCAAGCTTTTACAGTTTTTAACATACATTTTTAGTCCATTATTTATATGATTTGATTGTTTATATAGTGTATGTCTTTTTAATTTTTATTTTCAAGATACTGTCAACTGATTGGATTTGACACAGATGTATCATTATTTAAACAAGAGCAGCAGCTACTGTAGTATGTCTGAGGAAGCAGAGAGGACTCTGTGAAAGCACTCACATGTTTTATATATTTTTACTATTTTTTATTAAAGTGTTGTTTTGCCATGTGTATTCCAATGAGGTGGTGGCAGGTTTGCCATATCTTCTGGCTCAGTATAGGTGGCTCCATTTACAATGAGCTCTTTACACAATTGTGTATTGCTTTTGAGGTTGCAGACATAGCTAAAGAATGATTTGTGGTTGTCCTTTGCCTGGGAGGCCAAACTTACCTCAAATTTGGCTTTGGTAGACTGTTTTTCCTCCAAGTTATTTTAGTTTAATGAGAGTGCTTTTATCCTGCTTGGGTGCTGCATCTCCTAATTTTTGCCATGATTTTCTTCTCCTGTTATATAGCCGATTGATTTTGTGATTCCACCAGGGTGGCTTGTTTTTTGAGTTAGTTCTGTACTTCTTACTAGTGGATATGGCTGCCTCTCTGCAGCTATTAGCTATTAGCATGCTTGTACAGGGTTTCTGTGAACAGTTCTTCATAGGCAGAAGTGTTATCAGTGCCTATAGGGCTTGAAATTTTGACAGATTCTCACTTAATAGCAGGATGTAAGGCTTAAAATAGTTCCTGAATATTTCCAGTTTAGCTGGGGGTCCAGGTTTTATTTTTATTTCAAGGAAGACCATTTTGTGGTCTGACCTTACCAGGGAAGGCATTACAGTAGGGGGTGTGCAGAACTCTCCCATATTAGTGAGTACCATATCCAGTATGGTTACAGCCCTGGTTGATGTTCTGACTATCTGGTCCAGGGAGTTTGTGTTTACAAAATCCAGGAATCTCTGTGCATGTATGTTTAACATTGTATAGGATTCCCAGTTAATAGTGGGGTAATTAAAGTCACCCATGGATATGGTATTGGGTTGGATGATTAGTGTTTCTAATAAGTGTAAATACATGGTATGGGTTTCTTGGGTCATAGAGGAGGACCTATAGCCTGCAAGGAATTGGTATTGTGGTCTGTTGACCATCTCCTTCCATGCTGACAAATATTGCACCCCCTTAGAATGACACCAGAAACTAAGTCAATTATTAAAGTCAATCATCTTTTGATCGTATTGTGGCATCATCCTTGAAGAAGGTAAAATGCTGCTCAGTGCTAGGCTCCTACCAGCCTGAAACACACATTCGAGAGCTCTATGATTTCTCTCTTCATATAGTCTAGGGAGGTACATCTCAGGTTATTTACTCCCACGTGAACTATGACTGAGTCATATTGGTAATTGTGATCCATTGACCTAGTGCATGTGTAATGTGACTGATCCTAGTCCCTGATAAGCAGCTGACCGTAACTTTCTCCTTACTCAACTTGGTGAGGGGGACATCAGTGTGTCTCACAATGGAGTCTCCGATGACTGGGATGTTAGATTGTGGTTTGACTTGCCTTATGGGCTTGCAGTTAGAGGCTCCATGAGATGTAGCTCTATGTGTTGATGTGAGTGTTGTTTTGAAAGAGTATGTTTGGGGCTGCTAAGGTTATTTCTTATGTGTCCTATGTCTAGGATGTCTTTGTGGTTTAGGAAGGTTAGCTGTAAGTTCCTCAGTATATGTTGGTCTATATGTCTGCTTTGAATTGTGCATAATGGTTGCAGCATGTGTACTACTGAGAACCTTATTGACATTAGGAGTAATTTTATGTGAGAGCTTTGCCTCAAGTGACATTGTGTAAATACAACTC